>NC_030423.2:25926402-26073902 GCF_001660625.3 Ictalurus punctatus
ATTTTGCGACAGGACACGATCACACACGGCAGTTTTACGTTTTACGGCGAACAAGAGAGTTCGGCTGTGTCCCAAATCGCATACTTTCCTACTATAGGCCTGTAGTGGGGAAAAATTCATGTATCTCGGCTACTATATAGACGGTAACTACGCGATTTGGGACACACCCACCCCTACAAGCAGTTGTCTATTAGCACGTACAGCATGACAAATAATTAACTGCACTTAAAGCGTTCGTTAAAAAAATTAATAAAAACACCCGAAACTGTGTACGGTACCATAACGAAGACGAACTGTATGTTGATACGTGAAATTCTGGAGGGACGTCGGACGGCGTGGCGCGGTGACGTAATGACGCGGGCTGTTAATCTCATTATGTTCTAAAACATGTAAAAACGGGAACATGACAGGAGTATTCTAAAAGCGACTCATGTAAACACCTTAATCACATTATTGTCTTACTCAGAGTAACGTCAATAATCAGATTACTGCTGTCCATGTAAACGCAGTCAATGAAACAAAACCCACGCTGAAACACGGAAGCATACTTCATGAAAACAAAGTCGATGTCATCAAGTCTACACGTTGTGTTAGAGTGCTTGGTGGTTAGCACATTTACCCCACACCTCCAGAGTTAGGGGTTTGAGTCCACAGAAATACTCTGCTCTCATGGATATCAAACAATTGTAAACGCAACACAGGCTTATCAAAAAATTTTTGGTTAAATATATCTGTGTAACAATTATTGGCACCACTATGAATTTGTATGAGAAAAATTTATTTGAAGTATATTCCCAGTGATATTGTAATCTTTTTTGTACACCTGGGTGACTAGGAACAGGAAATTGTTCAAACACGACTTCCTGTTTCACAGGGGTATAAATATGAGCTAACACATAGCCCAAATTCCCTTAGTCATTCATAACAATGGGTAAGACCAAGGAATATAGCTGTGCAAAAGGTTGTTGAGCTTCACAAAATGGGGCGTGGCTATAAGAAAATAGCACAAGCATTGAAAACGCCCATTTCTACTATCAGGAACTTCTTATATAATTAAGAAGTTCCAGTCAACTGGAAATGTTATGAATCGACCTGGAATTGGACGTGTGTCTATATCGTCTCAACGCACTGTGAAGAGGACGGTTTGAGTGGATAAAAAATCTACAAGGATCTCAGCTGGAGAACTGCAGGAGTTAGTTGTGTCTTGGGGTCAGAAAGTCTCCAAAACTACAATCTGAAGTCACCGACATCACCACAAGTTGTTTGGAAGGGTTTAAAGAAAAAAGCCTTTACTCTCATCCAAAAACAAAGTCAAGCGTCTTCAGTTTGCCAGACTCTACTGGAACTTCAAATGGGATCGGGGTCTATGGTCAGATGAAACCAAAATAGAGCTTTTTGGTAATAAACACCAGAGGTGGTGTTGGAGCACTCAGAGAGGTTGCCGTATGGAAAAGTACCTCATGCCCACGGTTAAATATGGAGGTGGATCTTTAATGTTTTGGGGCTGTTTTTCTGCCAGAGGACCTGGACATTTTGTTAGGATACATGGCATCATGGACTCATACACGGACTGCCTCTACAAGAAAGCTTCAAATGGACCGTGGTTGGATCTTCCAGCAGGACAGTGATCCAAAACATACATCAAAATCAACACAAAAATGGTTTACTGACCACAAAACTCAAGGTCCTGTCATGGCCATCCCAGTCCCCTGACCTGAACCCCATAGAAAACCTGTGGAATGAACTGAAGAGGAGACTCCACCAGTGTGGACCTCGAAAATTAAAGGATCTGGAGAGGTTCTGTATGGAGGAACGCTCTCAGATCCCTCGCCATGTATTCTCCAACCTCATCAGGCATTATAGGAGAAGACTCAGAGCTGTTATCTTGACAAAGGGAGCTGGCACAAAGTATTGACTAAAAGGATGCCAATAATTGTTTCACACCTATATTTAACAAATACTTTTTTTTGGATAAACCTGTGCTTTGTTTGCAATTGTTTGATAGCAGAGTATTTTTGTGAACTTAATATCAAAAGATTAAATAATCAAGACAAATTTTCACAGCCTTCTTTGCTCATATTTACCAAGCGTGCCAATATTAACGGAGGGCGCTGTATATAAAACAAGATGCACAAATAATTTTGCAAATCGCAAATAAGTATTTGGTTAAGAAATATTTTCGAAACCTCACTCACTCGGTTATTTGTCCATTGTATTGACTGCATTAGTTTTTAGATCACTCTCCGTGCGTTTGTGGAATAGCCTGCATTTACTCACACATTCACACATTCACGAATTCTAGCCAATCAGACAGCGAGACAACTTTTCACTAACACCTATAGACCATTACTCCAACTGATCACAGCAGATATATGGCCAACCAATCAACAAGTGCCAGGGAGGGACTTTTGTCGCTTGCGCTAGGAGCACAGGAATATCTGTCTAATGTCTAAGATTTAGCAAGTTTAGGAAATGTTTCATGCGTGCAAATGTAAAAAAAAAAAAAGAAAGAAATGAAAACATTTGTAGCAAGAAATCACAGTCTTGACCGTGTATCGTGTTCATCCACGGAGTCCGCTCAGCTGCACGACATGGCGAGGGACGCTTCACACTATATCTGTGCTTTCAATAATAGAAAGGGGGAGGGGCAGGTCAGGATAAGGTTTTACTAAGTTAATAAACATTCAGAGAGAATTCAAACACATAATGCAGTTATTCCAAAACAGTACTGACACCAGTGGTCTTCTGACAAGCTATTTAATATGGAAAATGACTTTGACTCTAAGGATATACTGTCATTGATCATTTGTAATTGACTGTGATATAATTCCCTCAGCATTGAAGGAGTGTTTTGAGAATTTTTAAACATTTTTGCTCATGTTAATGTGACTGTCACTAGGTAGCAAGCGAAAGAGCAAAAACCTCTCCGTTGCAGTGCTATGATCTCCCAGCATGTTGCTGAAGACTCCCCAAGGCTGACAGATGCTAGCCTGTCCACTAAAATACAGCATAGAGAACAAAACTATCTGCTTGTCTCACTTCTGATGTTTGTATTTTTATTATTATTATTATTATTATTATTATTATTATTATTACTCTATTATTGTTCTAAAATGTTAGGCACAGACATTTAGCAAACTAGCTAAAACATGGAGAGAGAAATACACACACCGAGGACGAACAGATGCCTCGGATGACCCGGTCTAACCCGATATAACAAAGCTTGAAATACGAAAATGTATAAACACCTGTTTTTAGTCGTGAGTTATGAGTTCTCTTGCTTAGCAACTTCAGCACCCGGTAAAGATACAAATCCCACAAGGATAAGATTCCTCAACTCACTATTTGAAAGAATCCATATAGAGTAAGTCAGGCTGTAATGTTACTTGTTGTAAAGACGTTATCAGTTGCTTTAATAATGGCACGCTTTACAACGTTATGAGGACAAAAACCGGCACGTCGCAAATATTGTAGAAACACGAGGTTCTCGGAAAACTCAGGAACTAAAAGTTCTTCAAACTCTAAAGTTCGGATAATGATCTCCAAAACCTAAAATTGTTAGCTGAGGATCTATTTAAGTTTACACTCTTTAATCCACAAATCTCAGTTTTTAATCAGGGGCATTAGTGCTGGAACTAAGCTCTACATTAAGAGTGTTCTTCAGGGATGAATAGACTGAAGAATTGCCTTTAAATCAGTGAACTCTACCTCCCATTTCCCCACTCTAATCACACCATGCTGCTCATCTTCCCCTTCCCCTGATCAGTCTCATTTATCTCGTTCCATAAGGCAGATATGGATCTCTTTCTGCATTCTCTCACATAGTCTCATTATTATTATTATTATTATTATTATACATTCAGATGAGAATCCATGACATCATTAAAGGTCACATTTTGACCAGTGTTTAGACCAGTGCATAAAATTAAGGGAGTTATGAGTCTATCTTCATATCTGAAGCGAGTGATTGATGATTATACGCCCCTAAACATTATTTATGGACTTCTTTTACATCAGACTAGGTCATTACTGAGTCAAACTTTGTAGGTCTGTAATAAAAACTGAATTCAAAAGCTTTGGCAGCTTCACAAATGGGCTGTGGCCAAACCTGGCCATCAGCTTTAACTGCTACATTACAGATGTTCATTCACTTTGACTCCAGGTCAGACCTGAATTACATAGTCAACCATTCAATAACTAATAAAACATGTACACATTGGTAGAATACTAAAGCATTTTTTAAAAGATATTTTCACCTGTATATCCGTATCCCATTATATAGGTCACCTGGAAAGAGAAAATAGGGAGGGGCTTATTCTCTTGGATACCCTACAATATACCTCAACTCACCTCCTCGCCAGCAGGGGTCACAGCGACCGAACGCAGAGTTTTAGCACTGCGTACCTGTTCAGTTCCTGGTTTTCAAATACCCAAGCTCACGGTATGAAAGCGACGTCTTGCCATGCATAATGTTTGGGTAAATTTAGAGCCTTTTGTCATGTGACATGATTTGGTCCTTTGTCTTTTCATATTGGTTAATCCTCTGGACGTCACTTTGGCTGCGTTTACTGTTACTGATCCTGTTTTGACCTTTTGTCTGCCTTAACATTTTGGGATTTGAATAATGATTATCACTGTGTCTGCCAAATAAATATCTTTGTACCCAGATCCTAACTGGCTGAGAGTCTACCGTGTTACAACAACCTCTTATTTGTGCTCTTAATCTTAACCCATTGGCCTCACAAGCAACACATTAGAGGCAAATCATACTGTATGACTGTAATTTGACAGTTCCTTGATAATTGCATTGTAGGTTTTTTCTAATTAGGATTTCACAGGACACACCAAAAAAAAGACGTCAGTTACCGAGTCAGACGTGAACCTCGAAGGACAAACAAAGACCATTCATTTATTCGTCCTTGGTAACTGCCTGGTCAGGGTCACTGTGGTTTAAATTAGGCTACGATTTGTTTAGATTTTGCGAAACAGAATCAGTAGAAAATGTTGTGGGTTTGTACAAAGAAAAAATAACGCACTAGTGGGACTAAAAAAAAAAGAAACGAGTGATGTAGCTGAGGCTGAGGAACTGTCAGACCCAGAAATGTTAAAGTCGGCATTTCTACATCTGGGTTTATTCATTGTTTTCCAATGCTTCTCTGGGGAGAGAGCTAGGGTTTGTTTTAATTTTAACTTAAAAAAAAAAAAAAAGTTTTATGTAAGGTTTAGGCCACACCCACTACAGTCTTAATTCTTATACAGATAGGAGCTTTATTGTGTTACATCCATAATATTTACACATGCACACGTTCAGGGCAAATCATGATTGTGAGAAAATCCATTTCGCTCCACAATCACGGAACGATGAGTTTTACTGTAGGTTTGGTTCCATGCACTGGTGGAATCACCAAGCACCATTCACTTACCATTGAACCATGAAATACAGGCTGTGAAGAATGACTCCATGTTGGAGGGCAAAGCTTCACTGTTTACTCTGAGCAGCTACTGGGATGCACGGAGATCATGTGCACATGAAGTGTGTGTGTGTGTGTGTGATTTGTGGCTCCGAGTTAGCCTAAAGTAACAGAATAGATCGGGACTAATCTTATACGATGGTAAAGTGCTCCAGATTGAAAGCGCTGCCATCAAACCGGTCGTTTCATTATGTGCACATCACGGGGAGATTTTCCAAAAAGGCCCCACACTGTTTGGTCTGTGAAGCTTGACGCAGGAGCCAAACATCACGGCTTATTAGGCAAGATGGAGACTGTTGAGAGGTCTGTGCTATCCTCAATTCACACTTCTAGGCAAATGTCTGAGACTTGGAAGCACTGAGCATGTTTATGAAAGTGCTGGTCATGATTAATGGCTTAGCGTTCGGCTGCTTTCAACACCTTCCATACAATTATATTTAGATCTGGATTATTATAGTTATGGCTGTATTCTTTTTACTGACTTAAACTAAACCTGTTAATATGGTAATGAGAGTTATCGATGCATTGGTGGGTAAGTTTTTATTATTATTATTATTATTAGTGGAAAACTCCACTATGCAAATCCTTCTTTGTGTATCGCAGTATGTGTGACTGTACAAAAATAGATGCACTGAAAGTGCCTGTGATTCCCCATATGACTGCACTGACGTAAATCATCAAAACACCTGTTATCCCAGCAGGTGAGTTGATGAGCTGCCATTGTGACGCACTTTGAGTCACATTCTATGTGGAAAAGCTGCTGCACTGCACTTTATTCGCTTCACCAATGCACTAATACTGTAGTAATAATAGTACCAGTGTTCGGAATACTAAGTGTATAGTAATTAAGCTTAACACAAACTAAATTATGGGGCGGAGTTTGATCGGAGAGTGATGCAATATATCAGGGGTTCTCAAACTATCCATGTAGGGTCATTTGATTTGTTTATTTAGCTACATTTAGTTTAAAAATGAACTAACGATTGATCTGACTATCACGGTGGATTTTGCTATCATTTTGAAACGTTCCTGGGACTCGCAGTCAAACAAGCCACGTTTTAAATTAAAAGTATACAGTACGTTCATTTTTAGTTGTTTTCACGATTCCTGACACGCTGCACTAGCGTAGGAGTCCAGCAATAAAAATGGACGTGGTTTTCTTTGCATCTACCTCTGCTAGTTCCTCCACAACATCAAGTAACTCTGACTCAACAACAGAAGTCAAGAAACTCAACACAAGCATATGGGCAAAAAAAAAAAAAAAAAAAAAATCACTGAATATGGACTTACTAAAGTCCTAACTTATAAATCTGCGAATAAAAAACACACAAAATTAAGGTGGTCAAAATTCATAATGTCCATTTAGGGTAATTTATTCAAAAGTGTCCAATATGCAGTATGTTATCAGTTTCTATCACCATTGGGAACAGGCGCTATTTCAATTGCAGTTAAACTGTATACTGATTTTATTCAAATTTAGTGTTCGTCAATTTTAAAGTATTAGTGCTTGAAAAAAACAAAACAAAACAAAAAAAACATGAATCTTAATCAATCTTAATCCAAATAAATGAATTCCCATACACATGTCATATGTTATGTTCATATTGATCACCAATCACTGCCACATATAAATATTCATGTTATATATATAGAGAGAGAGACTATATATATATATATTATTACACAATGGCACCTGCCAAGAGGTGGGATTTACTGTATTAGGCAGCAATTGAAGTTGATGTGTTGGAAGCAGGAAAAAATGGGCAAGTGTAAGGATGTGAGCAACTTTGACAAGGTCGAATTGTAATGGATAGACGACTGGGTCAGGTCTTGTGGGGTGTTCCACCATGCAGTGGTTAGTCTCTACCAAAAGTGTTTGAAGGAAGGACAACCTGTGAACTGGGTCATGGGAACGCAGGGATCGTTGATCTACTGTAGCACATACTGCTGAAAAAGTAAGTGCTGGCTCTGATAGAAAGAAGCTGCGTAGCTGCAGACCAGTCAGAGTGCCCATGCTGACCCCTGTTCACAACCGAAAGAGGCTACAATGGGTATGTGAGCATCAGAACAGGACCATGGAGCAATGGAACAAGATGGCCTGGTCTGATGAATCCATCCATCCATCCATGCATCTTCTATACCGCTTATCCTTCTTCAGGGTCACGGGGAAAGCTGGAGCCTATCGCAGGGTGGGGTACACGCTGGACAGGGTGACAATCCATCGCAGGGCACAATCACATACACACATTCACAAACCCAGGTCTGATGAATCATGTTTTCTTTTACATCATGTTAAGAGATCGCACCAGGAAGCACTATGGGAAGAAGGCTGAGGCAGTGTGATGCTCTGGGTAATGTTCTTCTTGGAAACCTTGAGTCCTGGCATTCATGTGGAGGTTACTTTGACTTTGACACATACCACCTACTTAAACATTGTTGCAGACTAAGTACACCTCTTCATGGCAACAGTATTCCCTAATGGTGGTGGCCTCTTTCAGCAGGATAATGCATCCTGCTTGTGTCCAGAAAGTTTAAGAGGCTCACCGATAACCATATAACCAAAAATAAGTGTCGAAAACCTCCTGAAATAAACAACTTGTGCTTGCCATATCAATAATTGTAATTTATGAGCTCTTCAACAACCAGAAAAAGCCAGCGTTACAGAAAAGAAAATAACCAATCTCAATATTCAAAGTAATTTCAACAAACACGTCAAATCGGCCGACTCTTAAAAACATCCCTGAGTCTGAAACGAGCCATTTAGAACTATTCTGCGTTTTTTGTTGTTGTTGTTGTTGTTTTTTTTACACAGTTGCAATTGCGAGCTCTATTGGCATTTCCACAACCGTTAAACAATATAGAGAAAATCTTTCAGTCAGTGAAGCGCAGGTGTCTGTCGTCTTCCTCACTTCCTCTGTCTGTCTGAATGCAGCTGATAACATTGACGAATCTTCTTTAGCTTTTAGTCTGCCAGCTAAAGCAGAGTGCCAAAAAAAAAAAAAAAAGACAATGAGGCTGTGGCATAAAGAAAGATTAGGAGGTAGAAAGCAAGAGAGAGACAGAGAGAGAGAGACAGAGAGAGAGAGAGAAGAGGATGACAGATGAATGACAGACTGACCTTCCCTCGTTGCAGATAAAATCTCAGACAATCCATTCATAGATCATTGCTGATGAGATGATACGGAAATCGGGGACAGATTACCAAAAGCTAATGTCAATTTGAATTTACTAACAGAACGGAATGCATTTTGTCTATTGTCCTTTCTAAGTAGGATAATGGGAGAGAGAGAGAGGGAGAGGGAGAGAGAGAGAGAGATGACAAGATGTGGCCATCTAATTGACATTGAAACTGTCTAAGCCACTTCATCAACAGAATGGAGCTCCAACTTTTATCTTTTGAGGCCAAACAGCTTGTCCTTCAGGTGTGTGTGTGTGTGTGTGTGTGCACCAAAGATCACATGATGTACAATTTATCACATTTAAAGCAAGACACTACAGATTAATGGAATTTTTTTAAGCAATATCCATCACGATTAATCTTCGCCAGCTATTTTCGGATATTCATAAATATATTTTTTTAATTGGAAAATGGATTGATGCAAATGAGGCTTTGTTGAATTAAACATGCATACATTTGCATACTTAATAAAAACCTTTGCTGGAAAAGAATTTCTATGATTCAGGTTTAATCAAGAAAATGATAAATCATGATATCTTTAAAAAAATCTGATTGGCAGAGCCAGATTTAAAAAAAAAAAAAAAAAAAAAAAAATCATTAATATACAATATGCACATCTGTAAGAACATCGCAATACCGTATATGAATTCTATATTAATGCTCCAGGATTTAAAGCAACAAAAACGCTACACTTTGTTTGATAGGTTGCTTAGCAACCAAAGTTTATATTATTAATATTATTAAGAATAAGTGATACAGTATATTGAACGCTGGAATTTTATTGTTTTTTGACATAGATTTATAAAAGCAATAAGCTTTTATACTTAAGGTTGTGTGTTTCAGTGCTTTTTCTCATCTATAAGGTAGTATTTTAGGCATTCTGATTTACATCAAACATTCCCTCTCGTGACTTATTATTTTTATTCTAGGCCATTTTCCAGTATAAAATATTATGTAATGTTAATTCTGCAAAAATAATCAACATGCAACTTCTAATTTAGGATAGGAGTGAATGGGGGAAAATTTCATGAATGTATCTATAAACAGAGATTTTTGTTTCTGAATATAGCAAAAACAAACAAACAAAAAAACTTTCGTATGATTTTTTTTTTTTTTTTTTTTTTTTAGGGAGAAAAATGTTTTCAGATATGAATAATAAAATGTGATCTCATGTGGTTCCACTCAAGAAAGTGCATGGTTTACAAAAGAAATGAAATGTCACATCATTAATAATACAACGTTTTTCAGTGATATATGACATGACGTGATTGTACCAAATGGGCGGAGCTTAAGCCATCATCGATGTTGCTACCTTTCAGACGATAAGGTGTGGTAATAATCAGAAAATAAGTGTGGATTATAAAGGAAATCGAATGCCATATCATAATAAGACATAAACTGACATATATGTATAGCAGGAAACATAGCAGGATATGTGACACGATGTGATCGTCCCTTGGGGGCGGAGCTTACTTCAAAGTTGCTTTGTTTCAGATAATGAGGGTGGACCAATCTAAAGTTGTTTTTTCTGTAGTGATTTGATATTTTTTACTGTTACAGTTTAAGAACACACCTTATTGACTGGTTAAGACATGCAATTTATCCAAAACAACAACTGTCATATCTACCTGTAGTGTCTTGCTTTAACAAAACAGTCAAAACAACATTTTTCCAGCTAGCAAATGACTTAAACTCACACATCTCACAGCGGAGAGGTGAATCTACTCAGCCAAGCGCAGCACAACTGAGCTAATGACTTGCTAGAGGACAACTGGGTCTGACAGGTAGGGTCAAAGTGTGTGTGTTTGTGTGTGTTCCTACACAGAGGTGCACAGCTGCACACTCCTCCAGCCCCGATACCAGAGGCATTAGCTGGACTGTTAATCACCCGGAGCTGAGCACAGATTCTTCTCCATGCATTTTTTTCCAGCTCAGCTAGTTTTGTTTTATAGACGCTAAGCTAACTTACACGATCGGAAAAAGTTGGATTTATTATAAAACGTGCCTCGGGTGTTGTCGCTGTGTGTAGGACTACCAGACGGATAGAATATCAAACTGTTCTAACTAGGCTAGTTTGGTGTTCAGTAGCCAAGAGGAGGTACAGCTAAGCTATCACTGTATGGGTTTAGCTGCTACACAGCCATGTAGAGTACATTATCTTTCCTTATACTCTGCTCATATCATGTTCATGTAAACTGGAACTCATACAGACATTTACACACCTTGTTTTCCTGCTCAGCATCAGAGGGTGTTAGTGTTTCAGTTTGAATCTCTTTACTGGTTAAAAAACAGAAATCGGCGTATATCCATTTCTTCTCACATCGACTGTGTGAGCTAGCGTTTGGCTGAATCGAGAGCCGTCAGTCAATAAGACACGAGTGTGTCCACGTATTTTCCTGTATACACCCTGTCTCCGTTCGCAGAAGGTATAAAATTACATCACTGCTGTCTTCTATTACTGGCTTTCAGTTACGTAGTGACAAACCGCCCCAAGTGAGAATTATTTATTGATAAAGAAAAAACTCATCGGGGCTTACAGCCCCCAAAGCCCAGGCCAGGTTACGCCCCTGCCCGACACCTCTTTACTTCTCTCCTGTCCTAACAAATACTAAACACTTGCTAAATGACTGAAGAGTGCACTGTGCTAATTTAAGAGTGCACATTATCATTAGCATTCTCAGGAAAAAGTAGGTACATTTTCCATGCACACACTGTTTCCTAGTGCAAGCTTCAGTGTCCTAGTTATCTGTGCTATGTCTGTCTCCATGAGGCTGGAAACTGTCAAACCATCCACTATGTCACACTGAGGGGGCCATTAATGTTCCACATGTGTAATGCCTGGATTTAAGGCAATACTGGCACACAATGGTAAATCAAATTCACAATCGAAGGTATGCTGTCAAAAATGTAGGCAGCTGTCAAAACACGAATGTTGAGCAGACATGAAAACGGTAATCTATAGAACAGTCTAAGCGCAGGGTAAATTCAACGGAACAAAACGGCAAGAAGAGAAATGACAAGCTTTGAATTGATACAGATTAGGTAGTTGGCTAAATTGTGTGACGTGTACGTCTGTATTTTAATGTGATTATCCAATCAGGGAGTCACGTGGCAGCAGTACAATGCATAAAATCACGCAGATACAGGTCAAGAGCTTCAGTTAATGTTCACATCAAACATCAGACTGGGAGGAAAATGTGACCTCGGTGACTTTGACCGTCGCATGGTTGTTGTTGTTGTTGGCTGGTTTGAGTATTTCAGGAATTGCTGATCTCCTGGAATTTTCAGACACAACAGTCTCTAGGGTTTACACAGAAAGGTACAGAAAACAAAACAAACACACAAAAATAACAAAAAACTGTCGCCATCGACTACGTTTACATGGACAGCGGTAATCTAATTATCGACCTTATTCTGAATAAGACAATATTCTGATTAAGGTGTTTACATGAGTCGCTTTTAGAATATCCCTTTCATGTTCCTGTTGTACATGTTATAGAACATAGAGCGATTAACATCACACGTCGTTACGTCACCGCGCCACGCCGTCCCTCCAGAATTTCACGCATAGTCATACAGTTGGTCTTCGTTATGGGACCGTATACAGTTTTGAGTGTTTTTATTTTTAATTTTACGAACGCTTCGAGTGCGGTGAATTATTTGTCGTGCTGTACGTGCAAATAGACGACTGCTTGAAGCCGTGGGCTGCGTCCCAAACCGCCTACTTACCTACTATATAGTATATAGAAATACATGTATTTCACCTAATATATAGCAGGTTTGGGACGCAGCCGTGCTCTCTTGTTTGCCGTCAAACGGTCGAGCGCTGCCGTGTGTGTACGTGTCCTGTCGCAGAATGCGGCGAAAACTCCCACACGACGTTAACAGCGTGATTAAGGCGTGTACGTGTCTGTAACGCACGTCGATATTGCGACTAAAACAGGAATACTCCACACGTCTTAATTCCATTTGTGTTTACTTCGAGTATGACTTTAATCGGATTAAGGTCATCAATAATCGCTGTTTACATGCGTAATCAGAGTTAATATTGGATTATCGTTGTCCGTGTAGACATACTGATTGTGTGTGTGGAAACACCTTGCTGATAAGAAAGCTTAGATCAGAATAGTAGACAAAAGTAACTCAAATAACCACTCTTTACAACTGTGCTGAGCAGAAAAGCATCTCAGAATGCACAACAAGCAGAACCTTGAAGCACATGTGCTACGACAGCAGAAAACCACAGGGGGAAAAAAAAAAAACGGGACTCTGAGGATTCAGTCGGCGCAGGCTGACAGAAACTGGACAGATGACGACTGTAAATAAACCAGATGAAACGATTCAGTATTCATTTGATATAACTGTCCGCATTAATCTCCAGAAGTAATATCACGAGCTAGCGTGACGTTAAAATATTAGCTGACAGTTTGAGCGTGCATCTATGCGTAACTTCTGTGCGAATTCTTACTGGTAATGAATTATGTGGTGAAATATATATTACATCTACTACGTAGGTTTTACAGATAGCTATAAAAAAAAAAAAGATAAATGAATAAATATACAGCTAGGTGATAACCTCCATCTGTCAGTTCTCTTATCTCTAGGGAGAAAACACAATGTTTGTCTCCAGTCCCCAAGGACCTTCAGTTCCTTGGGTTTTAGAAAACACACACACACACACACACACACACACACAGGAAATTTGTTATTTATATGCCTGGTTCCATTTTCTTCACACAAATATAAAGTGTGCACCAATGTGGCAGGGCTAAACTCTCTCCGTTTATGTGTGCGTCGGCCAACTGCGAACCTACTTACTAGCAAACGAGAGCTAGACCTGAGGAAAACTCTCCGTGGACACATACACACACTGAGAGACAAACAACCAACCAAACCCCACCCCAGTGCAACATACTCTACTTTATGTTGCTTACTCTGGGTCCCCTGAATCGTTCAGGACTCACATGAAATACTGTTTCCACAGCATTCTACTTATTCGATATAAATGTTTGTTTCTTTCCACCTCCTTGCTCAAGGTGAACTGTCACTGTCATTTTCCTTTAGATTGTTATATTAAGCTCTGCTTTGCAGGGTGCTGTCATGCTGGCCTACAAGCGCCCTTGAAGAAAGCTATGTGTGACACAAACAGAGGGGGGAAAAAAAATATGCGTCGGACTACTGAGAGAAATGCAAGTTCTCAAAAGAATTGAAACGGTTATATGAAAACCAAGGATGTAGTCTGGGTCAGCGACCACCAGAACCGACCTCTATGTACAGTATGTACACGTACACTATCACGCTACATTTGTATATGTGTGTTGGCCCATACAAACACATCTATAACCATGTACATTCGTACAATTTTCCAATCAGCTTATCATTTGGAAGAACTGCATTGCACAAAATCCTGGTTAATTTTCACAACAAACATCAGAAAGGGAAAAACATGTGACCAGAGTGATGTTGTTGGTGCCAGTCAGGCTGGTTTGGGTATTTCAGAAACTGCTGATCTTCTGGGAATTTCTCTAGAGACGATAGAGTTTACACAGATTTGTGCAAAAAACAGTGAGAGGCAGTTCTTCTTGATTAAATGCCCCGCGGATACGAGTGGTCAGAGACAAATGGCCAGATGGTTCAAGTTTATAGGAAGGCTATGCTAACTTGAATAACCACTCTTTAGAGCCGAAAAGGATCTCAGAATGTACAACACGTCAAATGTTAAGGCGTAACAGCAGAAGACCACATCGGGTTCCACTCCTGTCAGCCAAGAACAGGAATATGAGGGTACAGTGGGCACAGGTTCACCAAAACTGGATAGTTAAAGATCTGGACAGTAGAAAAAGACCAGGCAATGTTCCATCCATCCATCCATCTTCTATACCGCTTATCCTTTTCAGGGTCGCGGGGAAACCTGGAGCCTATCCCAGGGAACATGGGACACAAGGCGGGGTACACCCTGGACAGGGTGCCAATCCACGGGAACCTGAAGCCTATCCCAGGGAACATGGGACACAAGGCGGGGTACACCCTGGACAGGGTGCCAATCCACGGGAACCTGAAGCCTATCCCAGGGAACATGGGACACAAGGCAGGGTACACCCTGGACAGGGTGCCAATCCACAGGAACCTGAAGCCTATCCCAGGGAACATGGGACACAAGGCGGGGTACACCCTGGACAGGGTGCCAATCCACGGGAACCTGAAGCCTATCCCAGGGAACATGGGACACAAGGCGGGGTACACCCTGGACAGGGTGCCAGTCCACGGGAACCTGAAGCCTATCTCAGGGAGCATCGGGCACAAGGCGGGGTACACCCTGGACAGGGTGCCAGTCCACGGAAACCTGAAGCCTATCCCAGGGAACATGGGACACAAGGCGGGGTACACCCTGGACAGGGTGCCAATCCATCGCAGGGCCAGGCAATGTTATTCCATCTATTTTTGTTATTGACAATCTCAACGACATAGGTTTAGTTTAAGTATATTAAGCATCTACTATCTACTCTTCATTTCTTTCTCCAAAAGAAAACTATTTTGAGAAATCTGGGATCACGGAGTAAATAATCCACCTTGTTCACAGTCTTTAGCTTGATTCCACGAAAGTCAAAATAATCCACCTTAAGACATTTGTTAACAACAATAATCTGGTACGGATGCCAAAAATTCAACCTTATATTGATGTCTTTTGGACTATTGCAATTGGCAAATCTCGATCTGAGCTGAGAGAAGCGACGTGATGGAGGAACAGACTGTCGAATCTGTTTCCCGTGCCTTGTAATCCTTCTAATGGCAGATGGTGCGAGTGTAGAAAGAGAAAGACAGACTGTGACAGCGACAGGTGGATAATCACATTTGATTTGATATTTGTGTCGTCTAGCGATTCACTTAGTTAGTGACTAGCCAGAATGAGTTAGGCGAATAATATTTTTAATACAAGTTGATTTAGAATAGACGGGAGAGGAACCTATTTGACTCACAGCAACTGCGAGATGCATCTGGGTTTCCAGCTACACCTGCATAGTTAATGATGTGTAGGCAGTGAAATATGATGTGCATGTAAAACTATGTGGTGTGTCTCGATCTTGACGGCTCATTGACTCAGAGTGATGCTGTGACCTTGAAAGTAGCTAGCTTCATCTAGCTTTGTTTCATGATGTCTCATGAAGAATCCAGAGTGATTAATTATTTGCAGAAAATGCTGCTCCATAGGAAAAATGCTCACTTAAACAGGGTAGACTTCTGTCATACCCCAGCTGTGTGTGTGTGTGTGTGTTTACGCTTTAGTGACAATTGAGAGCACACACCCTTTTAAGGTTATGTGTTTTGTGCAATAACATACAAAGAAAAAAAAAAAAAAAAAAAAAAGGCAGGTCATTTCAGCTGTTTCACTTCCAGCAGCCTTTCTAAAATGCTATTAGGATATTACAGACAGTCAAAGGTTATTTATAAGGCTTTATTTATCAGATGATCTCTCACACTGTCTGGGTTTCTGTTTAATCCATACAAGGAGGGAAACCAAATCCCTCCCCAAGGAGTCTCACTCGCAGGTTCCGGCAAATGCTCGGTAAAATGGATGCAACAGGACCAGGATTCACATACACCTTTGATGTTTGATGGAAGGTCAGATTTCCAGACATTATCTAATGCATAATTTAGAGTTACAGTATTTGAAATAGCAAGCAAGGTTGGGGAGACGTCTAGTATGGGAGGGCTAGAGGTAACATCCCACGTTGTTCTCCTGGCATCATCTGAAGTGAACCTCCATCATGAGTATGAAGCAATCGGGATGAAAATCAGCAGCTCCAAGTCTGAGGACATGGTTCTTTCCGAGAAAAGGGTGGGATGCTTCCTTGAAATGAGGGGAAAGACCGCACCTCTGTTGGAGGAGTTTAAGTACCTTGGGATCTAATGGAAAAATACAGGATGAGACACGCTGCACTGATGGAAAAGTTTAAGTGCCCTGGGATCTGATGGAAAAAGAAAGCCTGAGAGACCTTGCCCCTGGTGGAGGAGTTTAAGTCAGTGCTCGAATTGGCGTGGGTGTTGGTGTTTCTGGGTGGGGGGATCCAGGACCCCCCATAAGGCATCAGATATTTTTATTTTAGTAATAATAATAATGATTAAATTCATGCAGTGGATACAGTAAATCTCATGAATTAATTATTTGCAATGATTTATATTAAGCTTGTTTATAGGCTAGTTGTCATGTCTCTTTAAAATATAAACGCCCCGCCCCACATCTAAAGACCGCAACATCACATCGTTGACATGACTGCTTGATCGGCGCCGCTCTGGTGAAGCTAACTTTAGGTAAAAAAAAAAAAAAAAAAAAAAAAAAAAGGGAGAATAATAAACCTTCACTAGCAGTTGGGAAGAGAAAGCTTCTGACTGACTATTTTTTCTCAATATATCTTCCTACTATATTTATCAACTCCATGTCGGGGCTTCTGTATTACTTGCATGAATTGGAATTTGTACAGTTAGTGTTTTCTATGAGCGCTGTCTATATTGAAGAAGAGACTTTCTGTGTGTGATTAGTGAGACTGTGATTTCACGATTTTCCTAGAATCTCAGCAACTTCAGAGTTCTATTTTGGATCTACTATTTTTATTCCTACCTGCATTGAGAAACATGTATTATTATCTTTATTATGAGTCTTTATGAATGACATATATATTACAGCACAGTGAAATTGTTTTCTTCGCATACCCCAGGAAGTTGGGGTCAGAGTGCAGGGTCAGCCATGATACAGCACCCCTGGAGCAGAGAGGGTTAAGGGCCTTGCTCAAGGGTCCAACAGTGGCAGCTTGGCAGTGGGCCAGAGCCTGGCAGTGAACCCACGACCTTCTGATCAGTAACCCAGACCCTTAACCGCCAAAGCCACCACTGCCTGTTCCACTGTTCCTGATGCTTCCCAGTGAATATTTACCTGTCATGAGTATTGGTTTATGTCTTCACCTACTGCTTCCTGACGTTACCTTGCCAGCTGTTCTGAAGGAATGTTGAGCTGAGTTTTGAAAATCTCCCGTGGCCATGCCTATGTTAAGCTTATGAACTATTCTAAAGACTGTATCCTGTTTGCCCAGTGAATAAAGCTCCCACACCTGCGTTCATTCCAAGTCCCTTCTCTATAGTATCATTACAGCCTGATAGGATTTTATCATCCTTTTGCTACTGTTTAAGTAATAAAAAAGGGTCCTTCAACAGGTCCTTTGGAAGTTACTGACTGCTCCTTTCTCACTGCTTTCTGAGACATTAGGAAATAATATGACACTGATACCATCCAGTGAGTCGGGAAGCCATCGGATTATTTTCTACTGTTTTTGAGGCATTTCAGTCACATGCTTTTACAGGTCTTCAAGTGCCTCATATGTAGTCCCCTGGTTTATTTGCCATAGTTGCCCTTTCGAGTCTGCTGTTTTGCCACCCTCTAAATCGAGTATTACTTGGAGTAAGCCATTTAAAAGAATAGTAGCTTATCTCACTTTCTTATAACATTGAACCGAAATTTATACATAAACACAAAAGCCTGTTCTTTTATGTAAGCCTATTTTAAATATATAGTGTATAGTTTTTCATATTATCATAAATTAAATGTATTGTATATTTTGTATAAATTGTCAATTGTCAATTATCTGATTAATGGAGATGTCAGTGTAATGGCTATAACAGTTAAATCCCCTGATTGTTATTGACAGCTGTAAGAATCTATACACAAACATACAAACGTTACCATTTATGTCCCACCCATAATCCTGCCCCATAAGCATGTTATGTTCACACAATTCTTGCTCCCTATCGTTATCTTCTCGGATTAATATTCGTTACAAAGATGATGCTTTACAGTGACTATAGAAGTGCAATTAAAATACCGTACACCTTTGGGGAAAAACTACTAGAACTATTACTAGAATTACTAGAACTATTATACTGCTTGCTATTGCGCATAAACATAGCAGTAGTTTACCAGCAACTCCCGAAAACCAAGCTGTAATTTTACTGTAAATATTACATTGCATTTTATATATTTACACCACCGAGTTGTTGAATGCTCAATTCTGATTGGTCAGAATGTTCTTTCTGGGAAGCAGATCGCATTTATATTAATGTCCTTGTATCTATAGTAACAACTTACCCAGGGAATTGTATGACCGACGCTCCACATGAACAGATTCAGTTGTTGGTATTGTGAAGATTTCTGTAAGGAGACGGTTATTTCTCATTTCTGGGACTTGGTTCATGGACAAAATTAAACGTCACTCTGAAAGGACAGAAAAGATTACTGTTGGGGTCTCGATAGATACAACGACAAGTGTTTTATTCTTCACTTAATATACACTGATGATGATCACAGCGAAATTCTACTCACGAAGGACCTTCATCTAGGATTTTAAAAGACGTGAAAGGGGTTAAAGGATTCGGTGAGGACGTGAGTGATGGGAACGAGGATGCGTTTATTTTGCAACGGCGATGATGGCAGTGAGGCTGATGATGAAGTACTAAACTTTCATATACTACACAGGATATGTTCTTAATGCACTCATAATGCACATGGGGGGGGGGGGGGGGGAGAGTACTAAAGGATTATTAAATTTCCATGAGGGATTCATTTTCTCTGTGGTTTGTAGTCTACCTCCAGATTTTTGCACTACCATTAAAGATGTTAGGCACGTCAAAATATCGCACCGAAGAATACCGGCAGTTCTCCTCTCAGTGATAAAGTCACTTTAAGGGCTTTTTTTTTCCTCCAGGCTTCAACTGTATTAAACCTTCTTTTCATTTAGTCAGCCTCAGCGGGAATGATGCAATTCATCACGTTGGATATTTAGAGTGTGCACAAGAGACTCGAGTCGATTTGTCACCCCTTAACTGAAGCCACAGGAGGGGTGCAGGCCCACTCTGATTCCATCAACATGGATGAACTTGCACTGGCCGATGAAAAGTACAAAACAAAACAACAACAACAAAAAAGATAAAATAAAGTTAAAACACGTCACACCGATGACTTATTAGGTTCGGGACTACGTTGTGGAGAAAGCTGGAGAAACCGCACCGCAATGCAGCACTCATTTGTTTCACAGATAGAGGGGGAGGAGTTCACAAGGTCATAAAAGAGTCAGAAAGAGTACAGGAGTGAGACTATCTGGAATGAGTCACTAAAATCTCACTAATAACTTCCCTGAAACCATCATGGATGCTTTAACATCAAAATGCACTTATACTGCTGATGCCAACTCCAAACGTGTGTGTGTGTGTGTGTGTGTGTGTGTGTGTGTGTGCCCAGTCCCACAAACGTTGGCCTCCAGATGCAAAGATACTGTAATAATCCAGACTCAGCAAAGAGCAGCATATGTCCAGAGTTCCACATTCCTCATGTAAAGTTCCCACAATGCACATTATTTTCGTTTCTATTTTAAACGTAACACTGTGTAGCTACTGTACATGCTTATACACTGCAAAATATTAAGCTGCGTGTGAACATCGCCATAAAACAAGGATATATTGGGCCTCCGTACCATATGCAAGGATAATAAGCCAGAATCAGCATTCGGTAGTGTATGCTCGGAGGCACACATGCTTACGCAACACACATGTGAATATGCTTATTTTCGACTAGTCAGGGTGTTGGGAAAAAAAATAATAAAAAAAAAAAACAGCAAGGCAAATTCTATAATCAACTGGACAGTGTGCACACATCACTATGCAGCTCCACTTGGCTAGTTTAGGGCTGAGCATGCCGGCTCAAAGAGGTGGAAAAACCTCCTAGACGTTGCCTCCATGCTGCATACGCTCAGTTCAGAATCAGTGATTTCATCTGAGATGTAACGTCATCCGTTACAAGTGCATTTTGAGAATTGGTACGTTCTTAAATATTGGGAATTTTTAATTTTTAAAATTTTATTTTCATTGTATAAAAGCACTGAGGCAAGACATGCAAACTGTGACCTGTGTGTGGTTGTTAATTGAAGTGCAGTTGGACGCATTCCTTGCTGTTGCTAAATAAGTTTTTTCTTTAATTAGGAAAAAGTCTAGTCGTCTAGACTGGTCGTCTACTGGCCGAGTAGTCAAATATTATTAGTTGTTTAACTCCTACATTATGTATTATGCTATGCTTGAATGTAATTGTCATTAAATTGGAACTTATTTGTTCATAAACGTGAGCTTGTATTTGTTTTATTATATCTCAGGCATGTGTGTGTGTGTGTGTGTGTGTGTGTGTGTGTGTGTGTGTGTGTGTGTGTGTGTGTCTAAAACAAGCCTCTTTCCTTTCACCTAATTAGAAAATTGCTTGCATTTGTCAAGTCTCAGTGGAGAACTTGGCTAAACTCACTGTACGGAGATGAGATAAACCTTCGTTCCTCCCTCCGTCTTTCCATTTCACTTCATCGAGAGCGCGCAGCCGAGTACATTTCGCATTCCGCACACCCCTCGCGCCGTAATTCATGATCACAACCCCGTTTATAGATCATTGTGAATTACAGAAAGTTATCCAGGTGTTGCATTACAATTCATAAACTTCACGATTGGTCCAGCAATGCATCATGAGCCATCACGGACACACTCGCACAAATTAGCATCCAACTTAGCAATTAGCGAGCTTGTCACTCACGGCGCCTGGCGTGGAACGTTTCATTTGGTATCTGCATGCGCCATCTATCATATTTAAGGCTGACGTCTCTACTGCACTGTAACTCATTCGAGATAAACTCACATTAATTGCTCCTACTGTTAAGTGGCTCGCTTGGTGTGTGGCAGCAGAGCCATCTGCATGCTAATTCGCTTCGGATTGAAGTCGTGATGAAAACGCCTGAGGCTTGGCTAATGGTGCTTTTGCACTTAAGATGCCGACATTGCAGTCATTTTATCCTATTATCCTTAATGTATTTATTTATTTATTTACGGTTAATAAGCGTATTATTCTCTCCAGATGTGAAATAATGCACATGAAAGTACATGCATACGACTCCTGGTCTTTCATTGATGCAACGTCTTTTATTTTTGTTTCCGTGTATGTTTTATATTTTTATACTTCTACACTATCTTGACGTTTATGGTATTTTCTGCAAGCTGGCATCAATAACGTCGTAGCATGCTATAACATTTGTACTCTAGAATGTGTCGAAGTGGGTTTTTTTTCACACTTCAGTGTTTACACATGTGGAAGGATAAATATTAGAGCTTCAGTCTTGCGCTGGAATAGTGGACGACGGCAGCAGATACAGCTCGCAATCACTGCAGCATCCGGAAATGCAGGAATAATTCATGCAAACATCCGCACTTGAGTTTTCTCGTGCACTATTCAGACGGACGAGGGTGAACATTTTAAGATGCAGCATTGTCTGTGAACTTCAAAAACCACCGGGTGCAACATGCCAAAAACATCAGGCTATTCCAGATTGGAATAGTTAATGTAATATTGATTAATGTACTTACGTAGTTCTTTTCTAACTTTAGTGGTTCTACAAAGTGCTTTCCACTGGTTCTTATTCACCCATTCATACTAGCAGAGCTGCCATACAAGTCACCAGCTTGCCATCGGGAGCAACTTGGGGTTCAGTGTCTTACCCAAGGACACTTCGGCATGTGGAGTCAGGTGGGCAGGGAATAGAACCGCTAACCCTATGATTAGCGGACAACCCGCTGTACAACCTGAGCCACAGCCGCCCACGTTGTTGTATTGTTCATGCATGCCCGAAGTTTCTGCAATGCCTCCGATTGCTTTGCCTTCTTTTCTCAGCTTCAAAAATGGCTTGCTTTTCTCCCACAGACAGCTCTCTGATCTTAATGTCGGTTTATCCTTTTTAACAACAAACGCAGTATTCATAGGTAAAACTGAAGGATATAACCCAGAGTAGATGTTCAGAGCTATTCACTGTTTAAACAATCGATCTAACGGGACACACCTAGGTCCTAGGTAACAAGAAACACCTGTCAATCACATGCTCCAATATTTTCTTCCCACCTACAAATTGGGCGGTCTGATTCGAAATGCGCTATGTTCTATGATGATTAACACATCTACATATAAATACCAGGAAACAAAAGCTGAAATTCTAAACTCTCTTCTCATATTCGTGTCTTCAGTCTACAGCAAAAAATAAATTAATTGGCCTTGCTGTTTCAATAGTTTCAGAGGGGAATGTAGCTGTTTACTACTTACATTATTCGGGAAGATACTATTAAGTGACTCTCTCTCATGCATTTCAGCATGTTCAGGATGGAAACCAGAATGCTGCTATACATCTCTGTGAGTTGCTCCACCACAGAAGGGTACCAAGGATTCTCGAGAGAACTGAGACACCGATGGTGTATACGGTATATGTGTACGTATACCTTTTTCCCCCCTCAGTTGCTTAGCTGTATTTTCTGGGAAATGGAGCGATTCTTCAAAAATGCATTTCTCATATTGCTAAACAATTTGTCATTCTTTAATAAATAAATTTTTAAAAATAAATAACCTTTGGCAAATTCCTGTCATATAAGTGGAATACGGCACTTCAGGATGTGCAGTTATTGGAAAATAATCATCTTTCGGCGTGATAGTGGTAGTAATTCCATCGTTCCGCATTATTTAAATTCCTGCTTAATAAACTATAAAAGCAATATTGTGTACCAGTGATGAACCGCTGATGAAGTGATGAAGTTATTGATCACTTACAGATTTAACAGAACAGCAAAAGAAAGAAACCCAGAGAAACACAGAACAGCATTCGCTCTCAAGTGTATTCTGAAGAGCTGAAAACCTGAGCTATTTCCTGTTTGTTTGTTTGTTTGTTTGTTTGTTTGTTTGTTTTTTCCCTCTAGAAGTAAGGGAATTTACAGAACGAATGAATTGAAGTGAGCAATTGTGGAACCACCGGTGAAAAGAGTGTGTTTTTAGACAGTACACTGATAAATGATATGGGTATACACTTATAGTGCCGTTCCCCCAGATATCACAACAGAAATCTTCACTAGAATGCTTTCTTACTCTTTTTTTTTTTTTAAGGCTCTTTTTTTATGGTAGATTTAACACAATTTTCAGATTCAGTGTTTCAGAGTTATTTTTACTTATTTACCGACAGTAACATTTTCTTATCTGTTTAGCTTTATCTTGAGCTTGAACACTTCTTTCCCATGATCCAACTTCAAATCGCTTCCTATTCACTCCGTGCACGGAGTAGAATACAACATAATGGAGCGGAACTTCTTTTTAACTTTTGTGTGCCGTGTATGCATAAGAAACTTACGATCACGTGTGAAATGGGTTTGCTTTAACATAAGGAAGGACAATGATAGCCCTGGATTCAGATAGAGAAGTGCTTCACTCGTAGATCCTAGGACAGTAGGAAAACGTTCTCACGGTTCTTCTACAGTAGTTCAGTCTGTAGGTTAGTATGAAGAACTTAAGCAGCGTGCACATTTACATCCCCCGATAAACAGATGGGCCGGAGCATATCGGATCATGTGCTGATCATAAAAGAGAAATATTTGCAGTGCAATACCGTAAAAGAACGTTTGCAGATGGGGCAAAATCACGTGGAATAAATCACATCAACGATCAAGCATTAACAGAAGGTCGACCAACAGTTGGTATTCTGCATATTTCAGTGATATACTTTGAAAGAAAAAAGAAAAAAAAACGTGAACAGTATAAAAATATATCTGTTTTAAATGATTATTCACCAGTTTTTTTCTATATTGGAAAATGAAAGAGCTGAATAGGTAAAGGTAGAGAGTACAGTACATTGAGTAAGTTGTAGATTGTCAGGAGTTTTCAATTTGTCTGCCGTTTGCATAGAATTGCAATGCTTTTATTTATTTATTTATTTATTTACTAAATGAATGTCAGCATTGTCTGTGAAGGAAAACAAAAACAGAGCCATCATTTTAGACAGTCTGATCTAATTTTCCTACTTTCATCTAATCACGAGCAGACAGGATGACGTGATCTGATTGCGAATGCCTCTATTTAGTAGGTTTTAAGGCACATTTAGGCTGAAGACGTTTAAAATAGTGTTTATTATTGGTTCAGCTTTGAACAGTGTTTGGGGCGAGGATGAACGGAACGAGCTGGATGGATGAGCTTCCTGCAGTGGGGAAAAAACAACACCAACAACAACAACAACAAGGAACTAGCGAGATCAATTAAATTATCAACATGTAATAAGATTTCTCCCGATGTTAAACCATGTCTGTCTGTCTGATCAGCCAACATCCGGATTAAATGACTCACTTCCCTGAAGTCATCCATGTTTATCACTCACAGCACTCTGAGCAGCTGAGAGAGAGAGAGAGAGAGAGAGAGAGAGAGAGAGAGAGAGAGAGAGAGAGAGAGAGAGAGAGAGAGAGAGAAGAATAATAATAATAATCAGCTGCTGAAAATTCATAAGGATGATCCAATTACCAGTTTAGTACTGATCCAGTGTGACTGATTATCACAAAGCCTGCTCATGTGGTCAGGGAAATACGTCAGTTTTTAAAAGTAGAAATAAATACACAAATTAATACATTAATATTAATGATATTTTGAACTCCTTTGCCCTCAAACGTTATAGATGACTGAAATATTGTCCTTGATTTGCAATTTTTGATAAATAAGTCTTTCCTTGAGCAATTGCTGTCAGATTTAGTAAGTTCATTTTCTTTTCTTTTTTTTTTTCTCCAATTTAATTTATTTATTCATTTCCATATGATACATTTACATGTGATTCATTTTCATGTGATTCATTTTCATGTGATTCATATTCGTGTGATTCATATTCATGTGATTCATTTTCATGTGATTCATTTACGTGTGAATCATTTACATGTGATTCATTTTCATGTGATTCATTTTCGTGTGATTCATATTCGTGTGATTCATATTCATGTGATTCATTTACATGTGATCCATTTTCATGTGATTCATTTACTGATTAGTAAGTTAATTTTCAAGAAGAACGAGAAATAAAACAAATATTTCTTGCTTCATGAATGTCTGATTTCCTGTATTTATATACAGTGGGAAAGAAAGAAAGTCTAAGACCACCTTGAAACTTGGAAAATGGGGTTGTTATTTATTTATTTATTTATTTATTTATTTATTTATTCAATTTAAAACGGGAAACAAACGCAGTTTTAGAATTTTAGAAAATTCAAATAAATAAATAAATAAATAAATAAATAAATAAATAAATAAAAGGAAATTTGCAGGAAAGGAAAACATTCGAATGAGTTTGCACAAACTTGTGGCGTCCACGTCAGCTCGAGTGCACACTGTCATTAACGCAAATAGAAGACATACCAAACTACTAAGAAACTCTGAAATTCATTGAAATATTTCTAAGATTCTACGTTCTACTCAAGTTATTGATGATAATATCTTTTACAATGAAAGCCTTTGTGTTGAATTGAAGCCAAACTGAAGCATTTTCACTAATGCTCTCAGACTTTTAGGCACCACTGCATATTAAAAAAAAAAAAGGGATGTCAAGAACATAACTATTGCGGGGTTGTTTATAGAAATGTAATCATATAATGTCGGAACGAGCATAATGTTGGAAAGGATGTGTTTCTACGCTGTCTCACTTTTCACTTCACCCTACAGGGTTGTAAGAGGGAAACAGGAGGATCGTGAAACATCAGAAACACACATCTGGAATGCAGAGATGGCTCGGAGGAAGAAGATGTTCCTTGGTCTATTGCTCATTGGCGCAATAGCTACTGCATTTTGAAACACAGTGTGTTGAATTACTGATCTGTCAGTTTATGAAGAAGGTGTTGGAGAACACACACAAAGGTCATGACTTAAAGCGCACCTATTATGGTTTTGAAAAGTGCCTAATTGTGTTTTAAAGCTCTCATACAATGGATTTACACGCATCCGAGGTCAAAAACCACTTTAACGTGCTCATGATTTAAACTGCAGCATTCATTTTCCCCTCAGTGTCACAAACGACTCGTTAAATGATCCGTTCTAAAGGATTCGTTCTAAACTCCTTCTTTCAGAGAGCATACTCTGCTCTGATTGGTCAGACGTCTCTGTCTGTTGTGATTGGTCTACCGCTGTCAGCGTGTGTCGAAAAGGAAACGCCCATTACCGTAACGAGTTTCAGCTCCGTCTGTCAGCGAGCAGACGATGAAGACAAGAGGCGGGGCTGTTTGTTACAAACCTACGTAGGTTCGTACGGGAAGTGAGTCTGGAATCACTAACGACTCGATTCAGCTGTTCAGAATCGATTCCTTTTTTTGGGAGTCAGTAAGTCCGTTGGTCGTGCGCTTCAATTTTTGAAATTTAGCAGACTTTTTACATTCACAAACAGCTCTATAACACACTACATGAAAGGTCATATTTGAAACACCATAATAGGTACCCTTTAATAAAGCAGAATTTGTGCCTTGAGAATTCGAACACAAATCTAGAGAATCACCATCTGACTTGTCACGTCTAGTAAAACGTGATCACTTAATATAAACCTGTTAAGTGATCACACATTTAACATAAACCTTCATTTGATATAAACTTGTATGGTTTAGTCGATGTCTTTCATTTTCAACAATATTAAAATGCTACTAAAACTAACACCCAAAGTCTTATAGACATAAAACGCTTGACTTTAATACTTACAGATCTCTATGAAGCCACTTTGTCTTGTAAAGATAAAAAAAAAAAAAGACATCGATATTAGCTTTTATTTTTGGAATCCACATCAAATTACTGTATCTGCTCGTAGCAAATGTATTAAGGCAAATTCCATCTATCCATCCATCTATTTTCTGTACTGCTTATCCTATACAGGATCATGGGCGAGCCTGGAACCTATCCCAGGGGACTATCACCTATCGCAGGGCACAATCACACACACACACACACAGACAGTATGGACAATTTAGAGATGCCAATCAGCCTACTATGCATGTCTTTGGACCGGAGGAGGAAACCCTCGAAGCACGGGGAGAACACGCAGACTATGCACACAGGGCGGAGGCAGGAATCGAACCCCCAACCCCAGAGGATCCACCGTGCTTCACTTGGAACCAAGCAAAACAGCACCACTAATGGTCACGAGAAAAACACTCAGAATGATATGAAGAAGTGAGAAGCAAGGCTGGTGCTGATTTCTTTCTAGCTCAGACTGTATATTAACGACAATCAATAGAGTGACACGCCCCCAAGATTTCATCTCTAGGGTTGAGCTGATTTTTTTTTTTTTTTAGCTTACATCACTGACACATCCATCCTTCCAAATATGCTAACTAAACTTCTTCCTCTCACAGAAATCAACAATTAAGCAATTTTTTTTTTTAAAAAAAAGCTTCCATTTACATGGAGTGTCCACCATTACACAACTCCATTTAGGTCATTACTATAATACATTAAAACAAACACATTTATAACTTGTGATTAGCGAGAACTTTTGTCAGTGCTGCTTTGACAGAAAATGAATCAACACCTGACCAGTCAGAATCGAGAGTTTGACTTCAAGAAGTACTTCCAGTCACCGCATCCTTACTTATTAAATACTAGTGCTGTCAAGTTCGGGTTTTTATTCTTAAATCGGTGACCTTTCCTTCGCTCGTCCACAATGCGATTCTTCCATTTCTGCAGGAATAAGCTTTCACCACTGTGAGACCCAAAACAAAACACCACGATGCTCTTCAGTTTCTCTGCTGTAACTTGCATTTTGTTCTGGATGAACCATGAACATTCAGTGATGCACTGCAACGTTTTTCAGATGCAGCAGCCCAGGTGCTAACAAACCATCGAAAGAAGAGCATACTGTATTATTCCCGAGAACAAGCTCTCAAATGTCGTCTTCTGTAAGTTCCTATGATCCGTTCTCAGTCTCATTCCCACCGCTCATTCATAATTCTCCAACATCTTGTACTGATATAAGTAATACAACTTATGTCATATCATATCATGTCATCTTTTCGCCTGCCTCTCTCTTTTTCCTCTCTCTTAAGGCACACCCATTTGCTTTTGCTCTTACAGCTTCAATCCTGACTGTTACAAAGCATCAAAGGTGTTTTTTTGTTTGTTTGTTTGTTTGTTTGTTTAAACTTTATATATTAGAGAATTAAATATATAATGGAACCATTCAGTAATTAAATATATAAATAAATGTGACAATAAACAAATGATACCAAAGTTAAATTGGAGTGTATATATAATTAAAAGTGGCTCAATATTTATATATTTATTGATTTGTTTATTTAAAAAAAATGTATTGATTGCCAAACCATGAAAAGTGACATTAAATAGGCAATGAAAACGACCGACAGGAAGGTCTGAAAGAAAGCACTGATGCCAGAAGGTTCCTTCAATAAATGCTAAACTCCATGCACAATAATTGTTTTGTTGGAGAAGTGCATTCCCAGTATCCAGTAGAAGGACATGACGGACTAATAACGTTGTTTCGTGTCTGTTTTGGGCCTCATTTTCTTTTACCCAACTAATCGAAAGAGGATGTTTTAGTACGGCTGCTGGTTATTTAACCAGGAAGTCGAATGATGTGGAAATAGCCTGGCCGACTGCCTCGTTTTTCTTCCAGATGCAGAATTACTTGCTGGATTAACCGCACCAAATTGGAATTTCCAAAAAAATTAATTAGTGAAAATAGACGTGAAAAACAGGACACAGACAGGATACTGTATGCATGTGTTTCTACAATATATTACATATACAGATCTGCCATAACATTAAAAAAAAAAACTGGCTAATATTGTGTAGGTCTTCCTCGTGCTACCGAAACAGCTCTGACCCGTCAAGGCATGGACTCCACAAATGGTAAACGGTCTGCACTTATATTGCGCTTTTTTAACCTTTGAGGTTCTACAAAGCACTTTACACTGGTTCTCATTCGCCCATCACACACCAATGGTAGCAGCACCTGCTTGCTATGCGAGGCGCTAGCTTGCCATCGGGAGCAAGTCGGGGTTCAGTGACTCGCCCAAGGACACTTCGGCACGTGGAGTCACGTCGGGCTGGGGATCAAACCGCCAACCCTACGATTAGTGGACAACCCGCTCTACCACCTGATCCACAGCCGCCCACAAGACCTCTGAAGGTGTCCTGTCGTATCTGGCACCAAGATATTAGGCAACTGATACCTTTTGACTGGTACTAACCCCTTCATACCCGGAACACCCCACAAGACCTGCAGTTTTGGAGATGCTCTAACCCAGTCGTCTAGCCGTCACAGTTTGTCCCTTGTCACATGTCCTTACCCTTGCCCATTTTTCCTGCTTCCAACACATCAAGTTCGAGAACGTACTGCTGCCTAATAACTATATCCAACCCCTTGACAGATGCCACTGTAACGGGCTGATCAGTGTGATTCACTTCACCTGTCAGCCGTTTTAATGTCATGGCTGATTGTTGTATATTTACTGACATCACTGAAGGCTCCTAAATGCAAAAGTTTTTTTTTTTTTTTTCTTTAAACTAAAAATGTCAGCTCAGAATTTCATTATAAAACAGCAAGGGCTTTCTATTTTTTAATGGTGTACTATAAACGATAGCCGAGTTGAATACTTGACCATTAAGAGAAATAAGGCTTTAAATGATCTCATTTTCTTTTTATACATCATTCCGTTACGTAAAGAGTTTTTCTTGACACTGCAAAAAGCTCTTGGATTCTTCAGATAGCACAGACAGAGCTGATAATGGGCCAATTATGGAGAAGTGTGTGCCACTTTACTGCAGCATTTACGCTGGAGAGACTGGCAATGCTAATATTGTGTTATACTACTATATTTTATATTTACATCTATGGCATTTACCATATTGTTTGATTTTAGAGTTTATATTTAAAAAGTAATGTATATTATATTATTTCTTGTGGTTAGCACGTCCGCCTCACACCACCAGGGTCGGGGGTTCGATTCCCACCGTGGTCTTGCGTGTGCGGAGTTTGCATGTTCTCCCCGTGCTGCGGGGGTTTCCTCCGGGTACTCCGGTTTCCTCCCCCAGTCCAAACACATGCATGGTAGTCTGATTGGCGTGTCTAAAGTGTCCGTAGTGTATGAATGGGTGTGTGAGTGTGTATGCGATTGTGCCCTGCGATGGATTGGCACCCTGTCCAGGGTGTACCCCGCCTTGTGCCCCATGCTCCCTGGGATAGGCTCCAGGTTCCCTGTGACCCTGAAAAGGATAAAGCGCTATAGAAGATGGATGGATGGATGGATTATTCATGTTGTTCACTTGGTTATGAACTACTTTTAGACTGGAATCAATAGGTAAGCAGTTTTGAAGGTTACATACACAAGGGCTTTATAATCCCTTTACATTCATAAGCTATGCATGCATCTTATATAAATACTTTTATCAATAAATGAATAAAAATATATTATTTCAAACCTTAATGTTTTTTTTTTTTATGCAACATTGTCCTTACTCTTCTACAGTAGGGTTCAAATCTCAGTTGTAGCAGCAACATTCGCATTAATGTCTTTATATATATATATATATATATATATATATATATATATATATATATATATATATATATATAAATATATATATATATATATATATATATATATATATATATATATAAAATAATGTTATAAATTATAAATGTAGTGCTCATGCAGGTGGAAAAACATTGTATTCAAGGCTATTTGTTGCTCCATTATTTGTTTTCTGACACCGTGGAAATATTATTGCACTTGGTGACGAGGTAAATGCGTGGTATTAATGAGTAGCTCTCCTGAAAAAATGAGTGATGCAATTTTAATCAACTGCCTTTTGTTTCTGCAAGCGGTGATGGGAGAACAGGACGTGGCCTATTAACTAGGCCTTGAACACATTCGTCTAAAAGGGCAGTGGGCTTTTTATGGAGTCAGAGAACAATAAACGTGGTGGATATTTTTACACAGACGGGCGCTTATGAACCGAAAACACTGTTTTACTGTAATTGGGCCTCTTTCTTGCTTCCTTGCTTCCGCAGACTCTCCAGATCATGATCGTTGTTAGAAAAAAATAATCCCGACAGGATGGTGTGACACAGCCCGATGCAAGGCGGAGTTACTTTCACCACCTCGAGGTTGATTATTTCATAATTATAACAACAGAACATCTGAAAGTGGTTTATTTCTCTATACTATAGCATCTCAAACGATTCGAATGAAAATGTATTAACGAATTGTACTTTTTAATGATTTGTGATGCTTTTCTGCTCACCACAGTTGTAAAGAGTGATTATTTAAGTTACTATATGTCACGATTTCCCCTCGAGCTAGCGCTGTAGCATGTAGAGTGCTCGTAGACCCGACGCGCAAGTTTGATGCGCGAGCTCTTAGCGAATGCACGCTTTTGGGTGTTCAGTGACATTGACTTTGTTTACTTTCTACATGTGCTTTTGTTATGGTTTTTGTCCTGTCTCCGCCCTGTCTTGCCATTGGTTGGTTACCCTAGGTGTATCACCATTGTTTTCAGCTGTCTTGTGTTTCGCCCCTGATTACATCTGTCATTTAAACCCCACGTGTCTCTTTGTACCTTGCGTAGTATCGAGTGCATTCACAGTGCCAAGCCTTTGTCCGTGTTTAGTTTCATGGTTTTCGATCTTGCTCCTCGTTTATCGTTTTGTGTTTTTGCCTTGCCCAGTTTATGCCCGTTTGCCGATCGCCGGACCTGTTGCCTGTTATCGGACCACGCTTTTGATTACTGTTTTGGATTTGTCTGCCTGCCTTGCTCTAATAAAAGTCTTTAACTGCACTTGCATCCATCCTAACCTCCATTACGTGACACTGTAGCCTTCCTGTCATCTCAAACCGTTCTCCTCTTACCTCTCTTATCAAGAAAGACCCCACAGATCTGGCGTTGTCTGGATGATTTTTGTTTTTTCGCACCATTTTTTCGAAACCCTGGACTGTTTTGGGTGAAAACCCTACTAAATCAGCCGTTTATGAAAAACTCAAACCAACCAGTTTCCAACTAGTATGCCATGGCCGAAGTCAGTGAGATTAAGTTTCATTTGAACGCTAGCTAAATCTCTTGACATGATTTCATGTGTTACATTGCTGCTACATGGAAGGAATGGGGAATCAATTGAATGCAAAAAGAGTTGTTTGACTTATTTTTGCACTAGACCCACATTTATCCACACGCTTGCATTGGCTTACGGTCGAAACTGGTTCCTTCCAATATGGTAGATGCATTATATGGAATTGTGATAGCTAGCAACCGTGGCGAATTAAGCATTTGATGGACATTCCCACTAGTAATCTTCTCAAAGTCAAGTTTTACATTATAATATAAGCAAAATTATTATTATTAGATTGTACTGTGTTGACTTGAAGCCAGCTGACCTCATTGTGGTTGATTCTTTTCTTTTCCCTGATGGGAATGAGCATAGCGTCAGAATCCAGTACTCGGCTATTTCCATTTACAGTACACAGCAGTCGTCCCAATTCTTTTTCCAGTCTTTCACTCTGCAATTGTTTTGGCCAGCCTCCATCTCATTCTGAGTGCTTCAGGGTTTGCAATTTCCTGCTTAACTTCATCAGCGACTTTTCTGTGTTTTGCAGAGTAATCTGCCGTGGATAGCTTGGAGGTGTTTGGCACAGGCTGTAAAAGGCTAATAACCTTTGTATCACAAGTACTGAAGAATTAATATGTAGTGGATGTAGCATGAATATATATATATATATATATATATATATATATATATATATATATATATATATATATATATATATATATATATATATAAGGGTACTAGTATGATCCTGGCTTCCTTCATAAATGTAGACCTGTGACCCCATATGAGATATTTTTATTCATACTGTCACACTCTATCCTAGCATTTCATGTGATTTCACACTGTATAATTGCTGCCATTTTGAGGACTGAAACGGGGTAGCAAGATGTCTTCAGTTTACAGCGCTATTAGCTGAAATATCTATAAAGGAAGTAAGAGATTGACATATAATGTAACTCAACAACTGAATTGCTGCCTTAAAGATTGCCCACTTGATCCCAGCAGCACTATTAAAATAAGCACTTTCTTTCAGGCCAAGATGCTAGCTAGCTAACACTGTCCTGTATTCGTTTAGCTAATTACACAAACGTTAGCCATGACAGTTGTGAAACTGGCTGCAGAGCTGGAGCTGGGGGCTGCATGTGTTCACCACATCAGTCAAAACAAAAAGCTGTTTTCTTTAATGATTATGTTTTTCCTTTTCAAACAGCATTTAAATATATACAAATCTATGCTAGCTAGTTAGCTATGTTATGGGAGAACTAGGAAGTCTATCTAGGTAGCAAGTACTGCAAACATTAGCAAACGTTAGTTAGCTTGTTAGCACTTATTAACTTACCCTCCATGTAATAATTCAGGAAAACACAAATTTGGTTGTTTTTCCAGCAGGTTAATGTGGAATCAGAAGTTTGAGGGGAAATTACATAAACATCATAGTCTATTTCACTGGCTTTGTTTTATTCTCTTCTGAAGTCAGGTGAGTAATTAGCCACGTTTCAACTCTAGTTACGTTTCACGTTGTACAGTGAAACCAGAGGTTTGGTCCAAGTATGGTGAAAACATATTACAGCAAATTATACAGTTTACATAAGCTTTGCTTCTATACAATAAACACCGACCGCTAGCATTTTAGCATGACTGTGCACCATCGTGTAAGAACATTAAAAAATCTCTCTTCTACAAAACCCATACAAATCCATCCTTCTTGTCATGCTTGTCAAGCACATTACACTGCTATAAAACCGAAGTTTATTTCTGATGGATTCCACAAAGAGAAAGCACATCTCCAGGGTCTCTTTTACCGATCTCAGCATGTTTTCCATTGTAGCATCAAGAGTGTACAGAAGAGAAAGAGCTCTTGATATACAATCAGACATTCTGAGATGGTTTAAGCATTTGAGCACCGACACGTGCATTAGTCATTTCAGAAAATAGATTTCACCAAAAGTGAACACGAGGTAAAAATACATCCCAATACAGTTCCGTTAAAATACTGTGCGCTGATTTATTCAAGACACTTTTACACTTGGCCCAAATACTCGAGTCTGCTCTAAGGACTGATTCTGTACTAGTGTGGAGGAGGGGCTCATGAAGACAGGTCTGCTTTCACATAGATGAATTCTTTCTGAACTGGGAATTTCTGAACATTTGCTGTTTTTTCTTCTTCTCTTTGGTAGTAGTGAGGAAGAATAGCACTTTCTGGGTGCATGGCATATTATCATGCAGGAATGCCTACAAACAAGGAGCTGATCTCATATACGTGAGAAGATTTTTAGCCACGCAGCCTGGAACAAAATGTACATGTACATTAGTCACAATGTTCTCATTGAAAAACAGTCACACCACAAAGCGGAGCTAGTTACAGTACTCCAGTTCTAAAGTAAGGTGCTCCATGTCCTTCATGACCATAACAACCCTTTCCTCAAGTCCACGCAACCTGAAACAGGAAGTTGAACCAGTCACGCCAAGTTGCGCCAAGTTGAACCAATCACATTACTTGGCATGCAACGCTGAGAACAGATATCTTCTACACCTCCTGTGGGCCGCACCATGGATTGGTGAAAGTCCCAGACCACCATTTTCAAGAGTACCAAAGATCGTGTCCCTGGACTGCTCGTCCAAGTGTGAAAACGGCCTCATGTCTGAACTAACGAGACATAAGATCAGAGTTGTGTTTATTTATTTAGCTTATTATAATGCAGATGGATTCAAACCTTTTTCCCCCATAAAGTCCACTTCTGAGTGTTTTGAGAACTTGCTCCACATACTCTGATGTTAAAATATGTTAAAAATGCATCATATATTCACCGATCAGCCATAACATTAAAACCACTGACAGGTGACGTGCATAACATTGATTATCTTGTTACAGTGGCACCTGGCAAGAGGTGGGATATATTTATTGGGCAGCAGGTGAACAATCAGTTCTCAAAGTCAATGTGTTGGAAGCTGGAAAAATTGGCAAACATACGGATCTGAGTGACTTTCACAAGGGCCAAATTGTGATGTCTAGACGACGGGGTCAGAACACATAGAAAAAAAAACGGCAGATCTTGTGGGGTGATCCCAGTATGCAGTGGTTAGTACCTACCAAAAGTGGTCCGAGGAAGGACAACCGGTGAACCGGCGACAGAGTCATAGACACCCAAGGCTCATTGATGAGTATGGGGAGCGAAGGCTAGCCCGTCTGGTCTGAATTTCTTTATCCAGACATCAAAAACAAATAGCATTTTGAATATATTATCTCCCAAACAAGATTACATAAGATTACTAATATAAACAAAAAAAATAGAAGGTTTCGACTGAAACGAGTACTGACAATAATACATAACATACAGAGAATACTAGCTGAGTCAATATCATGCATTTACTGTTACAGGACATAATGATAATGAGTCTCTATTAATCACATATACATATGCACAGTGAAATTCTTTTCTTTGCATACCCCAGCATGTTAGGAAGCTGGGGTCAGAGCACAGGGTCAGCCATGATACAGCGCCCCTGGAGCAGAGAGGGTTAAGGGCCTTGCTCAAGAGCCCAACAGTGGTAGCGTGGCAGTGCTGGAGCTTGAACCCCCGCCCTTCTGATCAGTAACCCAGAACCTCAACCGCCAAAGCCGCCAAAGCCACCACTGCCCCAAGTACACCTAAGTACATCTAAGCATAAGAAAGGCCTGGGAAAGAAAATGCATTTCTTTACTCGATATGTACTGAATTCTGAGCAGGTAAAAGCTTTAGTGTGATATGTACTACTAAGCATTTCGTGTTATCCTTATCATGCCCTTTCTGCTGTTCAGGAGGAAGGAAAAAGCAAGTGCATCGCCTGTACATAATCCATTTACCGTGCTTTGCATATTGAAGATGTTATACCACTTTGCAGGCATTGTCAAGTGTGTTGCTCACTCAGATTACTTTAGTATTACGCTGCAAGTGGAGTGTAGAAAAGAACAAGGACAGCAAAGGCTTAATGTGGAAAAGAAAGAAATGGATACATAAAAAGAAACACGGCTTGTTGTAGAGACCGTTTCGTTTACACGGATATAAAGTTTACTGAACTCCACGGCGCTTTACGACGTGTTTGAAGAAGAATGTGGATTGACATGAAATATTAATAATCTTATGGACATTTTCAAAGATCCAAATAAAAAGTGAAATGGTGGCTTGCTACTATGGAGCCTTTTGGCATTTGTAAAGAAAAAAGAGATGTATTTGTAAGCTGATGCTACTCGGTTATAATCTGACTGAAGAATCTATCAAGATTTTTTTATTTAGGAATCAGATTCATATTAGTTAAAATGCTATCCACTTATTATTATAGATAGGCACTAAAACACACGGAGCACAGGCAGCCTATTTGGCTTAAGTAACATTTTCAAATGCTGTAACTCTAAAAGATTATTATGGCTTGGCATCCTGTCAGTGGTTAAATGAGGCTAAGCAGTGGTCTAGCCTGCAGTGGCTGGACATATATACATGTCTCATAAAACTCTGAGCATTCATACTATGAGAAACTGAACACGTTCAAGTCTCTTACAAAGTCGCTTACAACTTTGTTAAAGACGTTGAACGATTGCAACATCGAGGACGTCGTGGCATTGAAAGGCGAGGTGCTACCAAGTCAGATGTCTTAAATTCATTTCTTAGCCGAGCAAAGCTAGCTCGCTAAACATGTCCTAAATCAACGTGACCTAGCTATCTAGCGTTAGCTAGCCAGATTCTTGATGTAGATTTTACGCAAGCATACCTGTATTTTTACGTAGGTTTGTTAAAGCGCTATCAATCAGGCATGCTAGCTAACTAGCGAGCTAAGCCTGTTGTATTCGTTACTGCTAACTTTACAGATATGACAGTTGTCTACTCAGATGAGATGAAGTGAGCCAAAATGATTCGTCCTACACGTCTGTAAACAGAATTGTCTTGTGTAGTGTAAAATTTGATATCCTGCGTTACAAATGAATATGTTTCTGAGCATATCGTATCGTATAGATCCCACGTGTACAATAAATCGTCGATGCAAAATATAAAAAATTAAATACAGAACAATAGAATGGTTTGGCAAGATATTATTATTACTATCATTATTATTAGACTCGTATTATTTAAACACTTCCCATTTTCTCATTCATATATCACTCTGTTAGAATTAAAGGCTAGTGCCAAACCTCATCTCTGATGCTTCTATGAAAAAAGTATATAATAATCTGGCAACACTGGAGGTGTGAACTACACACACACACACACACACACACACACACACACACACACACCATTTGCAAATTTGAATTGAGTAGGTGTATAACCCTAGTATGAATACCAGTAACTTTCCTCTTATAAATATTGACGTATCTTTTACAGTTCAATGCAATGTCTTTCAATGTTCTGTGCTTTCGCATTGATTTTTATTTCCTGTGTTGGTCATGATACCGAGACAATAGCTCCTTTGGCACTAACCTGCGATTGTGTATCTCGATTGATTTCACTTTGGAATCGAATGTGAATCCTGATAGTAGGGTTGTGTGGAATTGCCACAGCACCACACTCACACCACGCTCTAATGTCCATCTGCTGGGGTTGGATGACGCTCCCTCGTGGTCTGGGTCTGAGAGAAAAAATTCAATCGCACTCCTAATTTCCCCAGAAGAAGAGGACCCGATGCCAGGCCTGATCAAGCCAGTCCTTCGCTTTTTAAAATCTTTCTTTTATGATCTATAATCCTCTCGTAGCTTTGATTGTAGGTGTCATTTGTGGGCTATATTCATTGCAGGGTTTTATTAGCTGGGAATATTTATGTAATGGATTTTTATAAATAAGGTGCTTAGCGATTTTAGAGAGCTGTTTCAGATCGGGAAGCATACGGAGAGTTATATGATACTGTAAAGTCTATAGGGATTTATAAAATTCATGGACAGATTTAACACACACACACACACACACACACACACACACACACACACGTCTTGTGACATTTTCTTCCAGGTAATAAAGAAAATCTTTATTGCACAAAGGATACATTAAACAAGAGTAAGTGTAAATGTCAGTGGAATGGCCTTTTCTTTATCTGGAAAGAATGTACATGAATGTGTTCATGAACAAGTGCATATCAAAGTGAAATGGTACCTGAAATTCAGACATAACATACACAAGGCCCACTCACGATCATGTGATTACGTCTGTTCGTTATTATCTGCCTGATGCTGCTGAATAAAGCCCTGGTTGAAATAAATGATGGATATTCATGTGCAGAGGTGTCTCGGTTAAAAGTGATTCAGAAGTTGAAATGAAGCCCATTTCTCAAGTGAGGAGCAGTATTAAGTGCTGTAGTATACAGACGATGGATCTGAATTGTTTTGCAGATGAATTTAGTCATGTGACCATGACTACAACCCACAAATAAAGGGTTCAGGCTCAATCCTGAGCTTGGGTGGAGTTTCATGCTCTCCACACTGGGTTCTCCAGTTTCCTCCCAACAACATGACGGTAGGTGGATTGACTATATTAAATTGCCCCTAGTTGTGAATGCGTGTATGTGCATAGTGTCCAGTATTGGGCTGGTGTTCCATCCGCATGCCCAGAGTTCCCAGGATAGGCTACAGATCCACTGTGGTCTTGCCCGATACTCACTCTATGAACATGTTCAATGGAGGATGAGCAGAGGACAGGACAGGACAGGACAGTTAACAACACGGTTGCTAGAGTAGCGATTTTTACACCAAACTGGCAACGTGAAAAATATTTCTCCCATAGACTTGTTTTAAAGCAAATAATCCGAATTAAATTTAATACATTTCAACAAAGCAAAGGCAAAGTGTATGTACAGACAGTGTGTTTTTGAGGTTCAGAACCATTTCTATTGCAAGATATATTGCATAGATATACAGTATCTTGCCACAGTGATGTTGTTTGTCAGACAAAGGCTTCAAAAAAAGAAGACTGCATGTTGTTGACTCTCAGCTTCCTAATATAGAGTTACTCTAAAAATTCACTAGACAGTGGCCTATAGCATAAATCATGCATCATAGCTTCTCAGCTCAATTTTGTTTGAGGCTATCATTATCAAAGTCATCCTGCCCCACCAAAAATCTACAGTCATGAACCAGGGCTGCTCAAGGGTTCTCTATTTATTCACTGCCTGAAAGGGTTGCCAGGTGCAATAAAAGCTCGAACAAGGCAAGTAATCAATATATGACCCTGTCAATTTCAAAGTCTTCTCAAAAGAAAAAAGGATGCATATGTGGAAATAAAGGAAAGGGTTGTTTTTTTTTTTCCCTTCAAAAATTGGACGTGATTGCTAAAAGGTCTAAAATGAATAGGAAACAAAAGGTAATGGAAACATCCCATCAGTTCAGACAAAATGGCATCTAAAAATAAAATGTAATGTCCCAGAGAATACAAAGGAGAGCGAACAGCACCGTGCTTTATTCTCATAAAAACCCATTTCATAAAGACCCTGAAGTGCTGAATCCTCCTTCACTGTATTTAAATGGTGGATAAGAACTATTATTCTTAAGAGTCGTGTAGCAATATAAAGACATACTGTTCATTAGAACTTCATTTCGTTTTCGAATGAATTGAATGCAGAATTAATGATTTGATTGTTTTTTACTTTTATGTAAAGAAATGACTTTTACACACTGGATTCACATTCAGCTTTTTCGGCTAATATTCAGGACTCGAACTCTCAGTGTTACTCTGATACTTCAGCCCAGCTGCTTTGTAGTCTAATCTAATCTAATCGGTAAATAATCACTCTTTGCCTGGTCTTTACCTTTATTTCCTCACAATGCCCATTTCCTCCTAATTGATTCAAAGGAGATTTTTATCGTGTCTTTGAGTGTGGGCTCTATATTGATGGCATTCATTTAAACCCACTTCAGATTGACAGCTTCTATTAACTTGTCTAATTAGCCGTCCTGATGTATGAGATGCCTGTGGATCTCTAGTTCCTATGGAGACAATCTGTTGGCTTAAACGGCAAAGCTTTTTTTTTTTCCGCTTCTTTTCTGGCAGAGCACTACCCAGAGGCTATATAGGCGGGTGTAGCATGGTAGTTGGGTTTTGTATGGCACAGTTGTTGTTCGAGGCATACTTCAGTAAGGAGGATTTTGCTTTTTGAATATATTAATGTTTCTTCCATTATTCAGTAAATCTTGTATATAATACATCTAACATGATGTATTGAGCTTCTTTGTTTCGGTTGGCTGCCCAAATACAAAGCCTCTTACATGGAGCTCAAATACGAATGTTCTATACTAAAAAGATCTTTGAGGATTATAATCATTACTTTTACTCTCCCATAACGGTATATGTTTTCTCTGTTTGCTCATTTGCTAATTCACACCAATTAGCTAGCAACCGCCCAACCCCAACCAAATACCCCCCACCCCTGAGGCCACGACCGATTTTGTTCTCTAGGCCAAAGATATCTGGTATGTGGTATCATTCAAACTTCAGATCTAAGACTCGTGGTATGAGCACGTTTCCAATCACATTTCCGTTTATATATGACAATCCATGCTTTACTGCAGTATACAGGTCATTGCTTATACATAGTTTCAACAGGAGTGAGCAAACAGTCAAACACTGAAGAAAAGGTCAGTGTTTAGTTTTCATTGCCTTTCCACTGGTTCCTCTGTTTGCTGCAGGTGTAAGGTCCGTCAGCATGGAGAGTTTCCACATAATGTAATGAATCAATTAAACTCTGACTGAAGCAGAGCGAGAGAGAGAGAGGGAGAGCGAAAGCTTTTGATGGCTCGAAGTTGCTTGAATACATTTTACCAGCTACTTGTCAAGATTGAAAAGTCTCACTGTATTTGAAAATGTATTCTCTTTTTGAATATAAAATGAAAAAAGGTTACCCAAGGGGTCAGGCTTCAGGGTCCCTAAAATGGGTTTTACTTGAAACTGCCTACCATAGAGAAGCAATTTAGTGCAGGGTTATATGTAAACCAGGAGCTCTTTCTATCTATCCGAACTCTCTAAGGTTCCTCTCGGATTCTTTCAAGAGTTAAGCGATAAGGATGAGCTTCCTAATGAGTTCCTACCTGGAACCATTTCCTCATGGGAAACATTCTGTTGCAGGGTTCCCCCCAAATCAATCAATCAATCAATCAGTAAAGCAAGAAAGCAAGCAAACAAGCAATCTGAGTGTCTGTCAGTCTATTTATTTAAAACATTTATCCACTCTTAGACAAAAAGGTTCATCGATGGCGGTTAAGTCGTCAGGTGTAGCTTCCTATTTTGTTGTTCTATCTGAAACCATCGCCATTAAGGAAACACTCTGTTGCAGGGTTTTACATAGAACCTTTAAGAGTTCTCCGAGACTGCTAAAATTTATAAACTTCTATCTATCTATGTATCTCTCTCTCTCTCTCTCTCTCTCCCTCAGTCTATGAAAGCATTTTCAACACTCATTGGACAATTACTTTGGACAGTTAAAAGGACAAGGATTACCTTCCTAATGGGGTTCTTCTTAGAACCATCTCTCATAAGAAACACTATAGTTCAGGATTTTACATAAACCAGGGTTGTACGTAGAACATCCATCTATCTATCTATCTATCTATCTATCTATCTATCTATCTATCTTTCTATCTATCTATCTATCTATCTATCTATCTTTCTATCTATCTATCTATCTATCTATCTATCTGTCTGTCTGTCTATCTATTTGTCTATCTGTTCTCTTCTTTGCAAGATTCAACATCCACCCATCCATCCATCCATCCATCCATTTTCCATACCGCTTATTGTGAGGGAGCGTGGAGCCTATCTAAGGGAACTTGTGGCACAAAGTGAGGGACACCCTGGACAGGGTGCCAACCCATCACAGAAGGTTCTACATAGAGCCTTTAAAAGTTCCCCCAAATTACAAGTTAATTACAACCCCAATTGCAAAAAAGTTGGGACGCTCTGTAAAATGTAAATAAAAACAATGCGATGATTTACAAATCTCATAAGCCCATATGTTATTCACAACAGAACATAGGAAACATGTAAATGTACCATTTTAAGAAAAGAAAAAAAATAAGGTAATGTTGAATTTGATGAATCGAAATTTGAAATTCTTTTTGGAAACCATGGACGCCACATCCTCTAAACTAAAGAGGACTAAAGAGGAGATGGACCATCCGGCTTCATTTCAGCGCTCAGTTCAAAAGCCTGCATCTCTGATGGTATGGGGGTGCATTAGTGCCTATTGAATGGGCAGCTTGCATATCTGGAAAGGCACCATCAATGCTGAAAGTTATATACAGGTTTTAGAGCAACATACTGTATTGCTTCCATCCAGATTCCCATCCCGTCTTTACTTCTGAGAGACTCTGCCTCTCTAAGATACTCTTTTTATACCCAATCATCTTATTGACCTGTTCCCAATTAACCTAATTACTTGCAAAATTTTCCTCCAGCTGCTTCTTTTTAGCAACTCTTACTTTTCCAGCCTTTTGTTGCCCCAGTCCCAACTTTTCTGTGACGTGTTCCGGCCATCAAATTCAAAATTACCTTATTTATTCCTAAAACATTTTCTCAGTTTAAACATTTGGTATGTTTTATATGTTCTATCATGAAAAACATATGGGTTTATGGCATTTACAAAATCCCCGCATTCTGTTCTTACATAGCGTCCCAACTTTTTTGGAATTGGGATTGAAACAGCCTGTCTCTCTGTGTGTCTGTGGAAGCCAAAATTGAAAACATTAGATGTTATCTTTAATTATTTAAAGCTGAGGATGATAGGATGCTGAAAGAACCAAAATGAATATATTTTTATTGCTTCTTGTCAACAATTATTCGATGCATTTTTATTTATTTATTTATTTTATTTATTTTTTGCTTTTCTTTGCCTGAAAACCAACCAGATGACCTTTGTGGGGCATCAAAAATTAATATGTGGAGGCAGTAGTATGTACAGGAGACCTAGAAAACCAAGCCATTATCTCTTTTTACAGCATGTTAACAGTCCAACGGTACATTGGGGGAAAAACAGAGACAGAATTAATTGGATGAGGATGATATGAAATTACCGGTGCATTTTTGCAAAAAGCTATTTATGCCAATGCAGTTGGATGTAACTTTGTGTAGTAAAAAAAAAGGTTGGCGTAATAATGCTTTCAGTGTAAATAGCCATAATTCCTACCAGATAATCAGTGGATATGGTATTAAGTATTCCTAACACTACGTAGCTGTAATTAAGTTATATGGTCCAGAGATTTGGCTTAGTGATGCATTTTGAAAGCAAGAGACAGAGAAAGAAATATGAACGCTATTAGTTGGATTCTGTTATACGTCTGGTGTTTAATAATCCAGGACATAAACAATTCTAGCCTCTATCTCATTGTAGTGTTAATGTAGGAGTGCACTAATGATAATTAGGCATTTTAATGCTCTACTCATGGCCAACGGTCATCAATTCTCATAAAATTCTTAACACCTTAAATGAATTTGATAAATACTTTAAAAAAACTGCTGGCTTTTAAAAGCATGATCGCTTGTAACTTTTGCCATTCGTCTCCCACAATATGGGATGGCGTGACAGGAACATTATCTAACCTTGAAAGATTGGTTCACCTCATAGTTTCTCTGTCCTTGTCTATAAAACTGTCTCTGCAGAAAACATGTCCACATCTGCATGAGAATTTACAGGGAAAGAAAATTTAGATGAAAGAATTTTATCCGCATTGTGTCATGTGATGATTTGTACTGTGAGGGTTACAAGTGAGTTCCAGAGTCAGCTGGTGGTGATATTAGTGTTGATGAACACAATATATCACCGAGTCTTATATGTACAGTAGTAGTAGTAGTAGTAGTAATAATAATAATAATAATAATAATAATAATAATAATAATAATAATGATGATGAGGGCACGGGTTTTCCTCCGGGTACCCCGGGTTCCTCCCACAGTCCAAGGACATGTGTTATAGGTTGATTAGTATTTCAAAACTGTCCATAGAGTGTGAATGTGTGTGCGATTGACCCCTGAGATGGGTTGGCACCCCATTCTTAGTGCCCGAGCTCTCCTGTGACCCTGTGTATGATAAGCGATATGGAAGATGGATGACGACTACTACTACTACTACTACTACTACTACTACTACTACTACTACTACTAATAATAATAATAATAATAATAATAATAATAATAATAATAATAATAATAATATGAAAGTGGGCAAACGGTGGCTTAGTGGTTCACACATTCGCCTCACACCTCCATGGTCGGGGGTTTGATTCCCACCATGGCCCTGTGTGTGCGGAGTTTGCATGTTCTCCCCGTGCTGCGGGGGTTTCCTCCGGGTACTCCGGTTTCGTCCCCCAGTCCAATGACACGCATGGTAGGCTAATTGGCATGTCCGTAGTGTATGAATGGGTGTGTGAATGTGTATGTGATTGTGCCCTGCGATGGATTGGCACCCTGTCCAGGGTGTACCCCGCCTTGTGCCCGATGCTCCCTGGGATAGTCTCCAGGTTTCCCCGTGACCCTGAAGGAAGGATAAGCGGTATAGAAGATGGATGGATGGATAATATGAAAGTCCATAAGGGTATTTTTTTTTTACCTCTGTAAATGTTAATAATACTGGGACAAATTATAACCCACACACCCACTTAATGAAGATGGGGAGCTGCATTAGTGATTAATAGTATTTTTGTGTTTCAAGCCCGTAATTCTCGACTGAGTTAATACTGCGTTTTTCCACTGAATAACAAACACAGTAAACAGAAAAGTTCTGACCCTTTCGCTCAAAACCAAAAAAACACTAACCTTACGGTTTGTCATCTTTCCTATCGTGTAAAGTGCGCTCAGTCTATCAACTTTTAGTTTCTCCTCCAAACACATTTTAGGCTGCAAAGGATGACAGAGTAAGTAATCCACTTGGTTCATGTTGATTACACCCACGATTGAGTCTGTAACCACACTTCCTAATGACATATAATGGAAATGTCATAGAAAATGGGCTAAAAGATATTAGTCCACTGGAGCTCAAATGTAGGAGGCGTGTCACTCTGTGTAATCATATGACACAACTGTCAGTGATTGGCTGTGGGAATCTACAGCGATGGGCTCATTAGCGTTAGCCCACAATCATTAGCATTAGCCCACAGCCTTGCTTCATTATCATTCTGTGTGTTTCTTGGTAGCTACTGTTTAAAGCCGCAACAACGGAAGTGAAAACAAGAATTAACTAATCAAAAAAAGTGTAGCATGTCATTCATTAATAAAAGTACAAGACAGATAAAAACTTTCCGAGTGTGCTGCTATAGAAACGCGCCCCCACATGGAGCTGAGTTACTGTTACCACCCTTCGTCGATGTTGCTTGTTTTTCTCTAGCAGCACGACCCCAAGTTTTTCATTCTTCCCTAGCGTACTGTATATTCACATCACATTTAGAACATCCAGACTGTTCTGTAAATGATTTATAAATTTCAAACGTGGATATTATCTGTAATATCACGTAACAGCATTCATCCTAAAGGAATGACAAAATGGAGGGTCGAAATTTTGCGACCGGTTCACCCCCTTTCAACACCCGCCCCAAATACATCATCGAAAACAGTCATTTCATTAACTCAACTTTCAGATGTTCATAACAGTTCACATTTTCACATAAATAACCATGTGCTGATTCGAAAGAGCGAATGGATGTATAACCTGTCATGTTTGTAGATTCAATAAATGAGATGATCTTAAATTTGGTTTCTCTTCAACGTGTTTCTCCTGCAAGTACGTGTTTTAAACTAAGTTCACAACATGAGCATTCGGCAATAGGACTTAACTCTGTAATTTACCAGGCGATTGATTCTCATAGGCTCTTCATTAAGGTGACAATAAGTAAACAAATTACTACCCATTATTTGGGATCTTAATTACTCTACGTAAGAAACTTTTATGTCTACTGGAGGGCTGCAAACACAATCGGATGGGTTGCTGTTGTTTTCTTTTTGTGTATACCAACGCCATTCCTTACACACAACACATCAGAGAGCCGACATCTTACATCAGTGATCATTCGTTCAACCGATTTAATACTGGTGTCCCATTACTTCAAATATCGGTCTATGGAAATATCAAAATTCAGACTGTAATCAAATATATTAATAGTAGACGTGAAGCTTAATGGGTTTGTTATGCTTGGTGGATAGCACAGCGCTGTTGTATTCTTCCATCTGGTCAGAAAGTGGTGAGTTTTTCCACCACATGCGAGTCTTGCTATTTATTATCTTATAGACATTCTATTTATTATTACTGTTATTTTAAATTAAACGTATTAACTTAAAGAAAGAAAAAAAGTGCGGCTGGTGATGAAATGACTGTTTATAGCTGCTGTGACGTAAGTGATAACAAGGACTTGTTTCATGGACGTTCCATAACATTAAACGTAACTACAAAAGTATGACATTTTGCTCTTATGTCCTCAGGTGACTGTAATCATAGTCAAATTGCTGTGGTATGAGAGCAATAAAACACTTCAGGTTTTGAAAAAATACTAATAAACATTGGATGAGAAGAGTAACTCCTTTAGCTTTAAGCTACTCTACTGTTGATTATTTTCCTATAAGACCTCGCCCGAAGCGCTTTATTGCTTGCATTATTACGACCGCAGAACACCGAAAGGAAAGAGCCAGACACACACAAACAGTTTGCATGAATTGCACATTCACCCTGTCGCATAAACACACAAAATAAAAATCAATAAGATTTAAAGGATACAAATGGAGAACAAATTTATGTGTCGATACTGGAATAAATAAAGATCCAAGCAAAACTCACAGGAATATTCCAGAAAGCTCTGTAATTGGTGCCCATATAAAAGTATTCACAGAGAGAGAAAATAAATAAATAAACAGCGTGTTTGTGAGATGTTCACAAAGTGATAGAAATTCATTCTGGGTATTACTTACCTCCCCTGCTAGCAATACACCGCTTTTCCAATGAGCAGGGCAGAAGTATTTCCAAGACGAATGATTTAGATAAAGCGTCGATGTAAAACGTTGATATGGCGCTATCTCAATCATCCGAATGGCCTGGAAAACGAGAACGCAATATCGTCGGGGTTTGTTTTTTGTGTGGTTTTGTTTTCCCATGAAAAAAAAAGGAGTCCAGGAGTTTCCTTAACGTAACCACCCTGTATTATTATTTCTCTGCTGCTTGTTTGTGCTTTACTGGCGTTAATGTGTATGCAGAGAGGCAACCATCACTTGGAGAATTTCGCCCGTTCTCTCCAACACTGCAGGTATTTTCTGCAGGTGAAAATCTTTCTGGGTGGCTCCCTGATAATATGGTCCCACATGCTCATAGCAAGCTAATATAGGATCCATGTCACTAGCCGTAATTAAGGAATATGTGCTGGACATTTTCCTCATTGATAGGAAAAGAGACGATGTTGGGATTCTATCATAACACGGTACAGGAAATTATAAAGTGTTTTAGCAATGTGACAAATCAGAAAATAAGGCACTATGCCGTCCATCCATCCATCTGTTTTCTGTACCACTTATCCAACACGGGGTCGCGGGGAGCCTGAAGCATATCCGGGGGAACTCCGTGCACAAGACAGGGGACACCCTGGACAGGGTGCCAATCCACTGCAGGGCACAATCACACACACACATCCGCGCACTATGGACAATTTAGAGAAACCAATAAGCCTACAACATGTCTTTGAACTGGGAGAGGAAAACAGAGTACCCAGAGGAAACCCCCAAAGCATGGGGAGATGCACAAAAGATGGAGACGGGATTCGAGCACTTAACCCCAGAAGTGGGAACCAAACGTGCTAAACACTAATCCAACACGCCTTGCCCAAATAATACCTCTTTTCTGTATTTTATCGCTATATACTCTATGCTCACTACGTAGGGTATTATTTAGCATTGTAAAACATGCAAAATGCACTATTAAGATAAAATAAAAGAAAGGCTAAGGTACTAAATACAATGAGTACTCATTGGATTCGCATTCAAGTCATGAAAACATGGATGAACCAAGATGGAGGTTAGTAGCAGGTCTGAAAGGCAACACTTACTCAAGTCTTACTCATCACATGGACCGACTGTTTAGTACGGAAATAAACAGTGCTATAGGAAAATAATCAACGATCTGCCAATGGTAGCGTTTTTTAACGAATTACATCTTTAATTGTGCCGTAAAAATAATACCGTAAAAAAAAACAAAAAAAACAAAACGAAATCATCACTGACACTCACACACACACTTCACAGTCACACAGACACACCAACGATAATGACTGATAAGATATATGATATACTTTTGAAATGTATTAAAAAATAAATAACTACATTAAAACAATGGGGATGAGTGTCACGTTGCAATTAATACAGTCTTGCACATATTACCGCAAATTTATATCGGCACTAGGGGGCGCCAACAAACCAATTTGACCAAACAAACTTTTCTGAGGTAATAAAAGACATGAGGAACTTTAAATGTGGCTCTGTACCGTTGATTGGATTCTAGGGGCGGCAGTGGGGCGGCGCCCCAAATATGGTGACACCCTAGGTGGCTGTGCAAAAAAGAAAAGAATAATATAGTGGGAACCAAATGGATTTGTCATTGGATTCAAATTCAAGACAAAAAGCTCTTATCGGGTCTTATTCGGCACATGGACGAGCTCTTTACGGTTTCTTAATCCATTCTTACTGATACATCCGTAAGTAGGAGTTAATTTCGCACCTTTTTCCCCTTCCACTGTTGTTTCGCGGTACCCGCTGCACTGTGTAATAATGAAGCTGATCTGTATAAATTTATCAGCTTTGTTAAAGGTCAATGCTAAAACTTTTCTATTGTATCGCAGTGGAGTGAGAGGCGGAGGACGGAAATGTATAGCTATCATTATCTTAGTCTATGGCAAGGGTTAGAACACAAGCAGATGACACAGTTAAAGTAGGACGAACCTACTAAATAATCATAGCTGAGAGTGGGCAGGCAAAACTGTGGTCAAAGCAGAGAACACGAGGAATCCGAACGAAGAAAGAGAGGAACAAGTAAACCGAAGTGGAATTAACTAGAAAGACTCGCAGTGGCAGCTTCGATACATACGAAGGAGTAGACGTCTAATCACGTGACTCGAATCACACATCGGAGGATTTCAGAATCAACCTGACAAAAGAACATAATGTTCAGGTGCTTCCACATGTACCGTTCGAATCAATCCGCCTCAGTGCGGTTCTATACGCAGCTGAGAACACACTCTGTCTCGGTCCACTTCCAAGTGAACCCCGGCGCAATTTGACTGAGAGGAAGTGATCCGTTTCTGAATCGCTTCAGCGAGTGATTCACACACGCTGTATACTTATAGCAGGGTTTTTTTTCTACATGCGTGTCGCTGAACTGAGCCATGATGCACAAACTGGCTGTAGCATTGCTCAAATGTGACAGACATAAACACCGGATGTGGTGCACGGACCTTTTTAAACTGGATTGTCATGTATTTATTGAGTATTTATGCAGCACTGATTCCATGTTTCTCGTGCTTGGAGGATTTCTGGGTGCACTTGTTTCCATTAGATGTTTCCATCACTGTATTACAGAAGGAATACAGCATGTTTTCAGAAGCCATACACAATACACAGCCAATGGTTTTTGTTTGTTTGTTTGTTTGTTTGTTTACTTTTGATTTTGCTTTGGTTCAATCAAACCTAAGCCAATGTTTATTTTTTTGTTTGTTTGTTTTGTTTTGTTTTGTTTTTTAATCAGCCATACATGCCCCTTAGCCGATGTATTTTGTTTTGTTCGTTTCAGCCTTTCACAACACTCTATGTTTTTTGTTTTGTTTTGTCTTTTGGTTTGCTTCAGCCATACATAACATACAGCCAATGTTTTTTGTTTTGTTTTGTTTCACCCATGTCTTTTGGTTTGTTTTTTTTCAGCTATACACAGCACTTGGCTAACATTTTTTTTTTTGGTTTTGTGTTGTTTCAGCCATAGATAAAACTAAATCAACATTTTGTTTTCTCTTGTTTTGTTTCAGCCATACACAACACACAGACAATATTTTTTTTGTTTTGTTTTCTTTTTGTTTTTGCTTTGGTTCAACCAAACCTCAGCCAATGTTTGTTGTTTTGTTTGTTTGTTTTGTTTAGTGTTTTTATCAGCCATACATGCCCCTTAGCCGATGTATGTTTGTTTTGTTTTGTTTAAGCCACACATGACACTCAGCCGTTGTATTTTGTTTTGTTTTGTCTAAGCCATTCACAACACACTCAATTTTTTGTTTTGTTTTGTCTTTTGGTTTGCTTCAGCCGTACGGAGCATGCAGTCAGTCCTTACTGTTTTGCTTTGTTTTGCTTACTGGTTTGTTTTATGATGTGCCGTTTGAAACCAAACCAAACAAAATGACAACAGAACCAAATGTATCCATTTTGTTCAGATTCTGACTCCACATTCTTAAATGTCAGTACATTTCGCTAAAAGCACTCTTAAATTTCAGCCACCTTTACTTTGGCCTTTATGACTCAAACAGACTTGGTTCAAAGTGTAGGACCTGAACCTTCATATGGGATTTGAGTGTCAAAGTGTACAGTGATACTTTTTAACTGTAAAACAGTGACTTGTTCACACCTGTGGTATAAACACCAGAGTGGTGACAGTGTGGTCAGACAAACTGGGAGGAAAAATGAAACAGTAAATACAATAGGAAATAATTAAATGGCCATGATATTACAGCTCTTCTAATAATAATAAATGTATTATTAACTCGATATAAAAAAAAATAGCTGGCTTCTAATATCTTACATGGCCCATATGGCGGAACTTATTTATTCATTCATTGTCAGTAGCCTCGTTATCATAGCAATTTTGCAAATCTACTTGCCGGCTTCTTTTTTTTGGCAGGTAGAATTTGTCATTTCAACTTTTGGCCTTGTACTCATGCATATTTATAATGTAGTGCAGTCTGATATTGTATTTTGCATGTTACCTGTTTTAAATGGACTTACTAACACTCAAGAGCATGTTGCTTCACCAGCAGGGCTAACGTTAAACCCAAATCCAATTCCAGGACACTCTCTGTAGATTACAGCAACAGCTCAAATTTGCATCGCATGAATATTCAGGAGTAGAGAAGCCAGTGGGACTTTTTAATTTCTAATTTCAACAAGCCCAAATAATTCAGACTTCAGCCCTTGCAGGGCCACTTAACAGATGCCAAATCAGACACATCCATGATAGCAAACACAATACCTGCTTTGATATGCTAAAGACCAGGATTCACACTGGGACACATCAGAAACCGCCTGTCAAGGAATTATTAGCATAATGCTAATAATACTGATTAGAATTGAGGATCAGAGTTAACAAAACAGTTTGTCCTGGCACAGCGGTGTTACTGATTTGGTCTCGGGATATCGTTTACTGTGTAATGACATCTCTGCTGTTCCTTCTCCTCGGATCTGAGCATCGGTGACATCAACACGGCAAATAACAGCTAATTTCTCACAGGAAACGATGAAAATACAGCAATAATGAAATGAAAGTGTATCATTCAGAGCCAAAATGATTTGGCCTTCTATTTTTATTTTTTTTTTTTCCATCCTGAAATTAATAATTAGATTTTGCTGTTGCTGGCATCCAAACTCAAACTCACTCACTCTGCCAGAAGTAAAGATGTTTGAAAGAGAGAGAGAGAGAGAGAGAGAGAGAGAGAGAGAGAGAGAGAGAGAGAGAGAGAGAGAGAGAGAGACTGCTCTGACCTGGCAGGTTTCTCAGAGAAAGGCACAGCTGGATGAGGTCTCGTGTTCCTCTCCTCTGCCTCTCAACATCTGTTAACGCTTTTTAATCTAATTTCCTCCTGGTGTTCTTCCTCACCACAGATTTACAGCGATCAATGCCGAATAATTCAACGGCCATGAGATCAGCCTTGTTTATTTGATCGTGACAGACCCACTCACTGCGTCCTTTACGTAATTCTGAGAAAATGAATGAATAAATAAATAAATAAATAAATAATCAGTACTAACATAGAATGACTTGCATAAGTATTCCACATTTCCCCGTGAACTTCTCCACATTCTTCAGTATCACAACCTGGAGCTGAAATGGACTTAACTGAATTTGTATGTCATGAATCTACACTAAAGAGACATTAATCTATCTCTTAATGTCGATAAGACATGACTGTCGCCTTCAGGAGGCAACGAGTAGACCGCTCAGCACTGCACATCGACGGAACAGCTTTGGAGAGATTCAAAAGCTCCACGTTTCTTGGTGTGCACATGATGGAGGACCTCTCCTGGATTCTCAACAGCACCTGCCTAGCCAAGATGGCCACTTCCTGTGGTGGCCGAAGAGAGCCGAACTCACCCCTCCCATCCTCACCTGCTTCTACAGATGGACCGTAGAGAGCGTCTCGCTCAGCTGTCTCACTGTGTGGTACGGGAACTGCACAGCCTCTGACCGCAAGAACTCTAGAGCGGATCGTGAGAACAGCTGAAAGATCAGTGGAATCTTTCTACCCACCGTCAACACCTCACCTCACCTCACCTCACCTCACAAAAACCGCTGCACCTGCAAAGCCAGCAGTATTCTGAACGACCCCTCTCACCCTTCTCATGGACTATTCACCTTCCCGCCATCTGGCAGAAGGAACAGGAGCATCCGTGCCACCAGCAGCCGACTGCACAACAGTTTCTTCCCTGAGACGGTCAGATTACTCAACACCCTGCTGCCTCCCAGTGCTCACCTGCGCTGGTTAAATATGACTCAGAAACATTGCACACCTGCACTTTACAAAGCTGCATTTTTACTGCCAGTACTGCCGCTATATTCACTTACAGCCCATGTTCTGCGTATTTATTTTCTTTCACTCATTTTGCACTTTATGTAGTCTTGCGTACTGTTCTGTGTTGCACCATGGTCCTGGAAAAACGACATTTCTTAACGATATATACCACCTATATAGACGAACGCTAAAAAAATAAATAAATAAATAAATAAATAAATAAAAAAAACTCACTTGACTTGACTTGAGCCTATAACAGTGGAATATGTGAGGGAAAAAACCTATACATTTTCCATAATTGTGTACAATTACACCACAGCAGTGATGAATTCTTGATACCGATTGGTCAGGAGGCGTTGATTACTGTACATGATCCGTAAACGATACTGTAGGTTTATTGTAAGGTGCTCGTTCTAGTACGTTCTATTCGTTTCTATGGTAACCACTCATTCACAGGGACTTGTATGGTATGGTATGATAATCTAAGACGAATAATAAACAAAGAAAAAGCATGTACAGTACAGTAATAGTTGATATGATGACGCTTGCTATTTAGCATTTTAACTGGAACATCTGAGGTACGACGAGGACTTGGAAGGAGTCTCCAGTGTCAGTGATCTGGAATGGTCAGTAGGTTTTCCTCCATGGGAACGTCTTCAGGATGGAGAATTTTACGGTTTCACAATCACATGACAAGCTGATTTTGTCTTATTAACTTCAAGATGAGATAAAAAAAAATTTTTTTAAAAGTTGGCGGTGAGAAAAGGTTTTTTTTTTTTTTTTAGATGAATGTAGTGTAACTATAAATGGTTAAAAAAAAACACTGCTTAAACATTGTAATTGTTGTGATATAAGAGAAATAAAACACGTCAGGATGCGCTGTTCATGTCGGGCCATATTCCTATAAGAACACACCCCCTTAATTTAAAAAAAAAAAAAAAAAAAGCATAAATGTCGTGTGTTGCATAAATATTCACCCCCGTTTGCTGTGAACACCCTAAATTACTTATGTGAGACACTGTAACCAGTCTGTTTTTTCTCGAATCATTTCCTCAAAGCCACAATGGAATTAATTAGGAAAAAGCATTTACTTTTGTGTTAGGCTTTTTTTTTTTTTCTTTTCCCCCAGCCATGTAAGACGGGTACATCTGCTGCTCTTTCCCCAGACGTGACTTCTGTAGAGAATTACTTTTGCATTATTATCTAAAAAAGAAAGAAAGAAAGAAAGAAAGAAAATGCAACAAATCTCTGCCAGAGTAATAAATAACAAGTCCAGATGATACTTATCTTCCTGGCTCATTTAGGAACATGCAAAGGGACTGGGGATTAAAAAGGTGTATAGCGAGAAGGCAGCCGAAACCATCTGCTCTGCTTTTCTCTCTCAGGACCGATGCAGCTGTTGGATGGCCGATATGAGCGCCTTATGTTTTCGTAGTTGCACGAACATTATGAGGGGATGAGTCTCAGCTTGAAGATCCGCTCACACCCCAAGGAGCTTATTATACCTTTTGTACAGTTTTTTTTTTTTATTATTATTTTTTTTTTTTATCACAAGATTTAAAATTGATCACGTTCCTGTTCACTTCTATATACACAGTTAGCTTTTCAGAGTGAGAACTACGCAGCGGATTGTCTTTACATGTTATTCCAGTTTGATTGACGGAGTGGGTGGTACTTAGATGGAATATCCTGACAGATTAACTCACATATTTCATGGTGGGATGTGAGAAAAAAAAAAAGATCCGTCGGTTACTCGTTTGCAATAGTAGTCAAATGGCTTCACAATAAATCAGCAAAGTCTCTAGTGAAAACTAAAACTGGAGCTAGACACGCTTCTATGTATATTTATTTCACTGACATCACCAATGTTTGTATTCAAAAGTCCCTGTATCCATGTGGGTTTCCTCCAGGTTCTCCAGGTTCCTCCTTTCTCCCAAATACACGCTACTAGTCGGATCGGCGAGTCTAAATTGCCTCTGGTTTTGAACGAGTGTGTGAATGTGTGTGTGCATGCTACAATGGACTTCTGGACTACCAACCATCGCTCTACCTCTCTCTTTTGGTGTCTCTCTCTTCTCTCTGTCTCTTTCTCTCTGTCTTTGCCCCCTTCATCTCTTCCTCTATATATTTATGTCTGACTCTTCTCCCCACTCCCTCTCTCCTTATATTATATATATATATATATATATATATATATATATATATATATATATATATATATATATATATATATATACATATACACACACAGCAGGGGAAATAAGTATTGGACACGTCAACATTTTTTTCAGTAAACATATTTCCAATGAGGTTATTCACATGAAATTTTCACCAGACGTCAGTATTAACTCAAGAAATACGCAAATATAAAGAATTCACAACGTTAAAGTCCATAAATGAAGTTATGTGGAATAAAGTGGAATGAGACGGGGAAAAAGGATTGAACAAATTTTTTTAACAAAAGATCAAAAGGTTAAACAATAAAGACAATTCTATATACTGTGTGTGTGTGTGTGTGTGTGTGTGTATACACACACACACACACACACCTCTCCATCTATATCTTTGTTTGTCTCTCTCTCCCGCTCTCTTTATTTGCCTCTCTCTTCCCCTCGTTCATTTTCTCTCCACCTCTCTGTTTGTGTGTATCTCTCTTCTCTGACTCAAAATTCAAATTCAAAAGTTTCGTTACTGGGATGACAAATATTAACATTTGTATGGCCAAAGCTTCGATACTTCATTTGAGAACACATCAGGAAAATAAACATAATCTTAAATCTCTCTCTCTCTCTCTCTCTCTCTCTCTCTCTCTCTCTCTTTTACACACATCCCACGGACAGAGTGAAAATCCTGTTGCTGTTGTTGTTGTTTTTCACTACAGCACACACCGACTTGTTTCTAACAAGGACTAACAGGACTAATGAAAACAACTAATTTATCTAAAAGACTCGCTGTACATTAATTCCACACACCATATTCGAAATGAATTCCCGTATAAATCCTAACGAGTGCAAATAAAATATGAGTGCGGAATCTATTAGTCGCCTAACAAACGTATAGTTCGGGTATTCACTTCTACACTTCAGTTGTGTCTGATTTCCCAGGGTGCAGAGAGAAAATTGGAAACGTAATCCCTTTACAGAGAGAAAAAAAAATAAATACTTCTGACTCATCCACCTTCAAACCGAAAGTAAAGTGACTGTGCCTAAATGTGCTCTGCGTTTCTTTTAACAAATGAAAGATTGCTTTGAAATTAACTCGCACTTTTAAGACTTTCCAATTTTTCCAGCAAATCAGGAAGTGATGAGAAGTTTATGAGCTCTTCCAAACTGTGTGTGTGCTCCCGCCAACATAAATTCAATTAGTTTAAGCAGAAATGACGCAGAAATCTCGAGTTTTAGTGTTACTGCTTTGACATTACTCGCACTGCTGATTTTTTTTGTCTTACTTTACCATCACCCATGCTGTATTTCAAGCTAAATTAGACATTGGAGTTTGTTATTAACACGATCATTGCATTATAACACGGGGGGCATGGCTTCTGTTTGAGCTTTAGGGGAAATGGCACTTCGGCTACGTCCACGTTCATCCGGATGGATCTGAAAACCGCTTTTTTCAGCTTAAAAATGCTTTCGGTTTTTTTTCCAAAAATCGCTCGTCCACACTCCTCCCCTCCCCCTCAAATCCTTACATACGCCCGCAAGTCAATGAGCGCCCTTGTAAACTGCATAGAGAGCTTAAACTTGCGGATCCACAGCCAACTAAAGATAAGACAGAGGTACTTATTATTGGAAAACGATGCACAGAGAATGTTAATTATGCCGTATTTAGACTCCCTTGTCTCTCAAGGATAACGACACCGTTGAGAATTTAGGGATTGTGTTCGACAGGGATCTCAGTTTTTAAATAAAACATATTAGCAATATTTGTAAAACGGCATATTTTCACCTTCGTAAGATCTCTAAAGTGGGTGATATTCTCTCCCCCAGAGATAGTGAGAAACTCATACATGAAATTTGTTACATCTAGACTCGACTAGTCTGACAGTGTTTCGGTTGGCTTACCAAAGAGCTCCATTAAACACTTACGAAGAGTTCAGCAAGCATTCTGACACATGCTCCGTCGTTACCCAGATGAGGACGGGTTCCCTTCTGAGTCCGGTTCCTCTCGAGGTTTTCTTCCTCGTATCATCTTAGGGAGTTTTTCCCTCGCCACCGTCACCACCGGCTCGCTCAATAGGGATCAATTCACACACTTAAAATCCGTATCCCGCGTTTATATGTTTCTGTAAAGCTGCTTTGAGACGACGTCCGTTGTTAAACGCGCTACACAAATACAACTGAATTGAATCGAACTGAACCGACACGTACTAGACCGAAGAATCATCTCACTCCGGCACTTAAATCACTTCACTGGCTACCTGTGTCTTACAGAATTGATTTTAATGTCCTGTTATTAATTTTCAAATGTCTTCACGGTGGTGCTCCTACATACCTTTGTAATATGACGACTAAATATACTCCTGCTAGAACACTTAGGTCATCCAACTACAACCTTCTGAAAAGCAGGGAGTCGGCAGAAAATCGGGGAGTCGCTATGGGCCTAAACTGTGGAACTTCTCTCCCTGTTTTTTTTTTTTTTTTTTTTTGAAAGATTAGATTCAACAGAGAGAGAAAAAAAAAAAAAAAAAAACGTCACAAGGTCTAAATGGCACCTCAGTCATGTCATCTCCACGTCCACACACAGCGTTTGCGAATTATTTAATGCCGACTTCATTAGCGTCCTTTCTAATTATAACGTGCTCTTCCAACCAACTTTCCTTAGGTTCATCATGTGCTTTCCAAAAGCATCAGTTTTGGGTGATGATGTGTGCGTACTGTCGGAGGCAGCCGCCATGATTGCGGTCTTCTGTTTGCTCTATCTCCTTGGTTCAATAATCAGTACAGCTGTGCATACCCACATCTGTCACATCTGTTCATGTCTAGTCAGGTCCAACGCTTCCACTTCAGTGGACTATTAGTCTTTCTCTGACAGTCGCGCTAACCCATGCAGACTGCAGGCAGAAAGAGAAGAACGATCGTTAATCTTTTTTCGGTCGCAATAACAGCTTTATATGCGTACTTTCTTGTAATGTATATGACACCTCGTCTAACTAAACATTCCAGAAACGTTGCGCAAACTTCCTGAAAGTCAGTCTGTGCAAAAAAGAAAGAAAGAAAGAAAGAAAAACATCGATAGTGGAATCGCCTTGTTGACGAGAGAGGTCAGAGGAGGGCGTCCAGACTGGTTTGAGCTGACAGGAACTCAAATAACTGCTCTTTACAACCATGGTGAGCGGAAAAGTATCTCAGAATGCACATGTGGATGAGCTACAACTGCGGAAGAACACGTTAGGCCCCACTCCTACCGACCACATATTTCTTAAACTGAAATATGTTTCTTCACTTTTTTTTTTTTGCATGTTCTTCATCCAAATGTGAAAAAGCAAAGCGTTTTTTTTTTTTTTTTTTTTTTTTTTTTTTTAAATGTGGCTAGCATTTAAAACTGAAAACATTTAAATTGCATTTTTACTCAAACATTATGTAACCCAGCAGCTTATTTTCTTTAAAGTCCAAACCGTTTCACTGCCTTGTACGTACACCGTGAAACCGGATCAGTTCGTTTCACTCCAAGAATTCGAGCAAACTAGTTACCTCCAAAATTTTTAAAGTTGATAAATCAATTTCTTTAAACCAAATACACTTAAATAGAACGAAAAAAATCGAACTCCAACGTTGTCATTTAAAATACTTTTTTTGTTGTTGTTGTTCTATTTAAGTGTGTTTGGCTTAAAGAAATTGATTTATCAACTTCAAAATTTTGGAGGTAACTAGTTTCCTCGAATTTTTGCAGTTAAATGAACTGATCCGGTTTCACGGGAATGAAGACATTACCAAACCGCTGATTTAATGAACACGGTTAATAACACTTGAATTTCCCTATTTCGCTAGGTCTTACTCGGTCGAAAATGCATCTTCAATGATATGAGTACAAAAAGAGGTGCAACACTGTATGTCTGAGAGCACGGTGGTATTTTCACGGTGGTATGATACCTCTCACCACATGGTAAAAAAATAAATACCGCTAGTTCTCTTTACAGGACAGTCAATCCTTTCTACCATGCATCTTCCCAACCAATCCTTCCTCTCTTATATCTATTTTTACTTGTTTCCATACAAATGACTGACAATGGATTAAACTCAAGTAGTGTCAGCATTTCATTGGTCCTGAAATGTCGAAAGTTTTATAGCTTGGACTTGGCTTTAAACTTAAATGTTAGAATACAGGCAGTTTTTTGGCAGTTTTTTGACTCCTTAAACCCTTGTTTAGAGTAGGAGATAACCCACGCTTCATTATCCATTCTATATGGATCTCCGGATGGATATTTATTAATGCAAGAGTGGTCCAAGGTCAATTTACTTGTTTGTGTAGATGCAACAGCTTCGACTAAAATCTATTAAAGCGGCATCTGTCTAACACATCTATAAAACAAGTCAGCATTACATATGCCTATACAATGAGACAAGATGCCCTGCCTGAGCGCTCAGGATTACGTGAACTCCAGCAAATGCAAAACCAGCGAGTGGCCTAGAGCGTCCGTAATCCCGGAGAAAAGAATCAAGGGCAGTCCAATTTTGCTCCTGATCACATTCCAGGGTCAGTGAGGTGTCGTTGCGGTCGCTTTTGTGGTCCTGCCCTCATTCAACCACCACTCAGAGCTCAAACCCCAATCACAGAGATTGCACAAGTGTCCGAGTATAATACTTGACCCATTCTGAAAAATCGCTACGGTCTCTGAAAGCAAAAGATGGCGGAAATTAAATGGCAAGATTCTGTGCACTGAAAATAATACATCACGGCATTTTCCCTCACCAAGAACGCAGTACCAGGTATGTAATCAGGAAGTGTGTAGAGGCACTTAGTAACACCTGTTTAGTCAGTTGTCTTATGAATATTCATCAGCTCAGAAGCTTGCTTGTATACATTATCAGCTTTTCACGTACAGTGCCGTAGCCTGCCAGCTTCCCTTGAGTCAATATAATTAATTTCCTTTCTGAGAGTCTATTTTTCACCTGATATAAATCGTTTAAGTACCTCCAAAATGTGAAAACACTAAGAAATTATGGAGAACAGTAAATTTGTTTACTGTCTATTAAATATACCAGTTTAGTAGGAACACCTGTAGACCTGTTCGTTCATGCAATTATCCGAGCTAGTTATGAAGCAGCGGTGCAGTGCATGCATTCCTGCAGAAACAGGTCAGGTGCTTCAGTTAGGGTTCACATCAAACAACAGAATGGGGGATAAATGTGATCTCGGTGACTATGACCGCATGGTTATTGGTGGGTGCCAGATATCTGGTTAAAATATTTCCAAAACCGCTGATCTTCTGGGCTTTTCTCACACACCAGTCCCTCAAAACATGTCCAGTGAGTGGCAGCTCTATTCTAGGTTGATAACTGAGGCCAGAAGAGATTGGCCAAATTGGTTTGAGCTGACAAGATGGCTACAGTAACTCAAATAAGCACTCTTTACAACCGTGGTGAGCAGAAAAGCATCTCAGAATGCACAACACATCAAACCTTAAGGCCACACATAAGGAATATATATATATATATATATATATATATATATATATATATATATATATATATATATATATATATGTGTGTGTGTGTATATATATATATATATATATATATATATATATGTGTGTGTGTGTATATATATATATATATATATATATATATGTGTGTGTGTGTGTGTATATATATATATATATATATATATATATATATATATATATATATATATGTGTGTGTATATATATATATATGTGTGTGTGTATATGTATGTAGTGCCTGTGCATATTGTTTCTATAGTAATATCATGCACAGACAAAAAATGGTGTATAAGTGGTGATACACTGAAGAGGTTTCTGTCAGGAAATGTTTATTTTGCATTCCCCACAAGGGGACTAAGGCAAATCATTCCACAGCACAATGCCCTCTAATCTAAGTTTGAGCTCGGATTGTTTTTTTTGTTGTTTTTTTTTGGCTGCGTATGAATTCAGAATGCTACATCAATGACGTCCCTCTGCATTACTTCCATCTCTTTTATCTGACTGACGATTCTTTGGAGCCTGTGCTTTATCTCAGTCTCGCTCTGTCATGCACAAGTCAGCTCTCTGCACATTTTAATGTGATGTCTTTCACTTTGGATGTTGCTGAAAGCAATTTCAAAGATTTGAACAGGATTGGAAAGTGAATTCTCACACTGCCAGGGATGGGGGTTTCGAGTCCCATCGTAGCCATGTGCGTGCGGAGTTTGCATGTTCTCCCCGTGCTGCGGGGGTTTCCTCCGGGTACTCCGGTTTCCTCCCCCAGTCCAAAGACATGCACGGTAGGCTGATTGGGGTGTCCAAAGTGTCCGTAGTGTATGAATGGGTGTGTGAATGTGTGTGTGAGTGTGCTCTGCGATGGATTGGCACCCTGTCCAGGGTGTACCCCGCCTTGTGCCCCATGCTCCCTGGGATAGTCTCCAGGTCCCCGTGACCCTGAAGGATAAAGCGGTATAGAAACTGGATGGATGGAAATGAATTCATAACAGCAAAATGTTTATTCTACTGTATACATCAAATATTTGCAAAAGGTACATTCCTTTATTATTCATATTAATGTTTATTTTACAGACTTGCGGTGTCTTGCATAAGTATTGACCCCCTTTGAACTTTTCATTTATTTTATTTCGTTTTGCAATTTGTAGAATTGCAACACGGAGCTGAAATGGACTTTTATACTAACATGAGATTTAACATTATGAATGAGTGCCGATTTCATACTGTCCATCTCTCTCTCTCTCTCAATCTCTCTCTCTCTCTCTCTCTCAATCTCTCTCTCTCAATCTCTCTCTAGTAGTTCCTATTCCATGTCATGACTCCATGTATCCAGATAGAGGAAGAATGCCCTGATGCCACCAGAGAAAGAGCAGTGTTGCGAATTCCCATACAGACTCTCCCCCCTGCTGAAACGCCACTCCTAATGAGGTCATTATAAAGTAGTGCTACCTGGAAGATGAGAGAGAATGAGGGAACTCAGTGCGATTTTGCTTTCTTTAATGACTGTGCACTGATGACAAATTAGATTCTGTCCCAAATCCCTCCCAGTGCCCGGCTGTTGTTCAGGCCACATCAAAGAAAACCTCCCTCATTAACTATCTTGCACTTTGCTACCATGGGAGACTGTCTTCCAAAATGAGGTCTCTCTCTCTCTCTCTCTCTCTCTCTCTCTCTCTCTCTCTCTCTCTCTCTCTCTCCGCAGGATTTCGTTCCTTGTATTGTTTCCTATTGAGATGTAACAATAGTGAGTAAGCACATAGCACTTAACTATAGTGAAGAGTCGAGCAATAAAGCCAAACATTTCAAAGATTTTTAAGTTAACGTTCGAACCGAGTAATTAGAAGTTATATGTTTCGATTCTTAGGCATTTTCTTCTCAGAACAGACCTGTCAGAGACAATGGGAGATGGGATGCATTGTAAATCTGCACATGTACTTCTACATATTGTGGGGGGAGATGTGCTAACCCCTTCAGTATGTTCTGAACCAATTGTGAGTTTGTCATAATAAATCAGATAAAATACTGAAAGCCCCCCTCCGCTGCACAAGTTGGAATCGGCCAACTATTGCCTCGCAACACAACACTGGATTTCTGCCATTTGACTGGGAGAGCACAGGTAGCTTTGAAGATCAAGAGAAGTGCTGACTAGCAGATTATTTTGCGTTGCTGTTCAAAGAGGGACAGTAAAAAAATTTTAAAATATGTACTCAGGAGGTAAGGTAATATGGTGTAACCAACCACGCCACATATATTGTAGCTAGCTAGCTAATTCATTACAATGTAGCCATAGCTATCAGTATAACAAGTTAGCGAAAAACTGCCTTGTGTTATGTTAACAAAATTTTTATTTGAATAGTTCCTATTATTATCAACAACAAGGTTGTCACACTAAACGATGTGTATAAGTTTTGAACACTTACAGTGCGCATTCATTTGGACTGTTAATATGCCCTGTGTAATTTGTTTTAATTAAATGCTTGTGGATGATAGATAGATAGATAGATAGATAGATAGATAGATAGATAGATAGATAGGTCTAAATCTACACCCATGTCCACCAGGGTGCCCTTACAGTAGATAAAATATGACAAAGTGCCCTCTAGGGTGCCACTACAGTAGAGAAAACAAGATACGGCATCCTATAGGCTCCCCTATGTGCAAGATGATAAAGTGCCGTAATGGGTTCCCTTACAGTGAATAAAACAAGATGCAGTCTCCTTTCAGCTCCTCTACATGCAAGAAAATAAGATCTAAGTGCCTAAGAAATGTGTCAATTTTTTTTTTTTTCAGCCAATGCGAAATGCGAAAAATGCCAAATTTGAAAAATGCCCTCTGGGGTGCTGCTGCATGTAAGAAAATGTGATAAAGTACCATGTATGGTGCCATAAACTTAAGAAAAAATGTGATGCAGTGCCCTTAAGGATACTCTTTTAATAGAGAAAAAAAAAACACGATGAAATGCCCTCTAGGTGCCACTATATGCAAGTAAACATGAGGACATGCCCTCTAGGGTGTCCTTTGAGTGGAGAATACATGATACTTTGCCCTATAGGGTTCCCCTATGTATGAGGAAACATCATGAAATGTTACATGCAAGATGATGAAATGCAGTGGTCTGTAGGGTTCCCCTGCTTAATGATAATGAGTCTTTATTTTTCACCTATACAGTAGAGCACAGTGAAATTGCTTTCTTCGGATACCCCAGCTGGTCAGGAAGCTGGGGTCAGAGCACAGGGTCAGCCATGATACGGCACCCCTGGAGCAGAGAGAGTTAAGGGCCTTGCTCAAGAGCCCAACAGTGGCAGCTTGGCAGCGCTGGGGCTTGAACCCCCGTCCTCCGTTCAGTAACCTAGAGCCTTAACTGCCAAGCCACCACTGCCCCTTTACTTGTGAGAAAACATGATGATGTGCCCTCTAGGATCCCCTTCAAGTGGAGAATACATGATGCAGCGCACTAAAGAATTTCCCTACATACAAGGAACCATGATGAAGTGGGCGCCCTTCCAGTCCAGAAAACAAGGAGCAGTGCCCTATCAACTCCCCTACATGCAAGAAAATGTGATGGATTGCCATGTGAAACATGATGATGTGCCCTCTACTGTGCCTTTCCAGTGGAGACTATGTGATGCAGTGCCTTACAGGGTTCCCCAATGTGCTCCTAAAAGTGAGAAACTTGCCCTAGGGTGTCTCTATAGGTGCATTCAGAGGTTAATGCCCTCCAGGTGCCCCTGTTTTTTGCTCCTAAAGGTATCTGTTGTAACAAAAACATTTCCGCCAAAGGAAATCCTGCCCCTTAGGCAGCCTGTTTTCTGATAACATGGCAAAATATTACCTAAAGCTTACTAACAACACCTTTAGTCCTAATTTCTCAAATGTTAGCTAATGAAGTTCTTCATTCTAATTATTTTTCTGCCTGCATTTTAGCAAAACTGTTTTAATCTAAATACCAGACTTACTTTAAAGGAACAAAAAGACAAAAACGACAGATGATATAGTTAGCTGTATAGGATAACATTACATTTCAATAGATTGTGGGTCAGTTTCAATAGTTATAGAGCCGTTGTCATGATGTAGGTTTTTTTTTTTCCCCCTCAAATTATAGGCCAACATTCTGTTCATTGCCTCATGAATTTAACAACATACAATGGCGAATATACACATTTTACTTTTCTAGAATGTATTCTGCTCATTCTTTTTTCACTTTTGCCATTTGGATGCAATTCTCTGCTTAAGGGGAAAGTCAATGGCCCATTTTGTCTAGAAAATTGAAAATCACATTGGCCTCATACATCTTTTCATTCTGACCTTTATAAATGTTGCCATCAATCACGCCAGTCAAAACAGACACGAGAGAGGTCACAGAGGTCAGTATTACATCTCAACTGGTCTTACTGTACGTCCTGGATAGAGATTTCTGTTTCTTTGTTTGTTTGTTTGTTCGCTATGTCTGTCCAATTAACTTCAACCGTACCCAAAAAAGGCTCCTTATCCCTTTACACAATGAAATTCAACAGAATGTTCAACACACATTCAACAGAACATCATAGATTTGTTTGTTTTTTTTTCCAAATCCACCCTTTAGATTAGAAGTTATTTGCATCTACCAGCTGGTGGAGTTGCTGTTTGTTTGTAAATGAGACCTTAACGCTGCACTCATGTTGGACGCACATGAATCGAAGAGCGCCTATATAACAACTGTGTGGTCCTCGCCAACTCGTAAACAAACAAACAAACAGACAAAGTAACCTCAGGTGACAACAAAAATAGAACACAACAGATTTCAATATGTAGTCATTTTTTTTCCCAAAAAAGTGAAGCTATATTCAAAAAAGTGAACCTGTATCCCAGCAAATTCAGTCCAAGAACAGACTGTTTAATGCTCAGAGATTTAAGAAAAAACCCCAAATGTTACACCATGAAACCTGCAGGCCACTGTAAGCAAATTAAATGTTTATGTTCATGACAGTATAATCAGAAAAAGACTGAACAAGTATGGCTTTTATGGAAGGGCGGCTAGGAAAAAAGTCTCTTCTCTCCAAAAAGAATATGGGCCCTGATCAATAAAATTATATAGAGTTGAAAGAGGGTGTACTTTATTTTTCCCAAGACTACAGATATGATATTACAATCAAATATTTTTAGGTATTTAGTCTCCCATACACTCTATCACCAAGAGTATCACCTTCTATAAAAAACAAACAAATACAATAAAAAATACTATACGTCCTCCAGACAGAGTTGGAAACTTTATTCTATACATTTTAGTAAAAAAAATCTCACAGAAGAGAACCCATAGCCGCTCAGTTTGTGAGCTTGCCTAGTTTGTGCCCTCTAGGTTGTACATCCCATGGAGAATACAAGATACAGTGCCCGAGTTTCTCATACATGCAAGAAAATGTGATGAATTGCCCACTAGGGTGCCTCTCCGTGCAAGAACACATGACGTGCACTCTAAGGTGCCTTTCCCATGGAGAGTATTCCATGCAGTGCCCTATAGGGTTCCCCTATGTGCAAGGAAATGAGATGAATTGCAATCTACATAAATGCTCATACATGTGAGAAACCTTGTCCTCTTGGGTACCTCTATAGGCACATTCATTTGGACTGTTATTATGCCCTGTGTAATCTGTTTGAATTGGATGGATGGATGGATAAATGGGTCTAAATTATGCCCATGTCCACCAGGGTGCCCCTACAGTAGATAAAATATGACAAAGTGCCCTCTAGGGTGCCATTACAGTAGAGAAAACAAGATGCAGTGTTCTATAGCCTCCCCTATGTGCAAGAAAAAGAGATAAAGTGCACTCTAGGTTGTCGATCCGGTAGAGAATACATAACGCAGTGCCCTATAGGGTGCAATTCCTAGCCATATTTCCACAGGTTTCTCCAAACGCATTGCTCCTTGTTTTCACAGTTACTCAATTCTAACCTAATTAAGTTCATAGCTCATGTGTTGTGTTTTCTTAGTCGGTCTGTTGGACGAGGATATACATTTATCTAACTAAATTTGAATGGATTCGTCAGAATATCTCAGCAAATATATGTTGCAAGGCGTAGATTACATTTATCTTCATTTTGTACATAAAATCTTACGTTTTGTTGTATTTTATCCCACAACTCTTGAATCTGATCGATCATTCAAATCCCATGTTTATAATAATACACTCATTGAAATATGTTATTGTTTCTATAGTAACAACTTGCATTGAGACTTGTATGGTTGGATGCTCCAGATCATCTAAGGCTAATGATAAAAGGATGTATTGTTACTTCACAGACAAAAAATCATGCAGTATAATCAATGCTATGGTGAAGTTCCCGATAAGGAGATGTTTATTTCACTTTTATGGAAGGAGTCTCCAGTATCAGTGCTTTGTGTCAATAACATCTACCGCAGAAATTCTTCAGAACAGAGTTTAGTTTTCTCAGTAACAAGACAAGCTGCTGTTTATTTTTGTTTTATTACCTTCAAAAGCAATAAAAAACGATATGCTGGTGAGGGAATGGCTATTTATAGCTGTGATAACCTACGTGATAACAAAACATTAAATGTAACTACAAAGCGTTTAAATAATGAATGACACCTTACATAACAAGCACTGGATTTTCTATGTATTACGGCGACTTGGAGAAAGCCTGGTGAGTTATGCTCGCTTTCTGAACTGGTGCCACTGGACTGTCGATTTTTGAACTCCCCTCGTTTGTCTGGTCGCGGTGGGGGCCTAGTGACGGTTTTTAAAAACACATTTCATTGTTGATCTCTTCCCACTGGTTCATATCGCAGTTTTGAATTGCAACAACTTCAAAATTGTGATAGTAAACCCTGTTATTATTGTTCTGGTGTATCGTCCACCCCAGCAAAACATGGACTTTCCTGACAAATGTGCTGCATTTGTGGGGGATCTTATCACTGCTCATGATAAAATTATTGCTGCTGGGGGATTTTAACATTCATATCTGTTGTGCTTCTAAACCATTTTCCATGGAGTTTTTAAATCTTGTTGAGTCATTGGACTTCAGTGTTCAGTGGGTATCTGGCGCGACGCCGTTAAAGGGTTTCTAGCCATGGTGGTTGTGTTGGAATGGTGATGGAGTACAAGATCACTGCAACACACGTATCCACCTTCACCCTCTTCACCAAGAGGTGATGGTAAGACCCCGGTAATCAACGGTAATCAACACTCCTAGTATAAAGTCTTGTGTACACCTATCAATTTCTTTTCTTTTCAGTGGTTTGACTTGTGCTACACAGAGTTGAGTCCAGTTATGCTGGCGTACGTATGATGGGGTTGACGAGTGGGAGGAGATGTTCTACCTTTTAGGGTGGGCTGGTGTCCATCCCTCGCAAGGTCCTGCTCTCACTTCTTTCAGCATAGCTTATGGTCTCAGAACAGGTTTAGTTAATTGTTGTCAATCCTGCACCGAGACCATTGGGCAGACAGGCAGGCTAAACTGACCGTCCGTTTAATCAGAACAAAATATCAGTGGACACGCTGTTGACTTAAAGGAGACGTATTTTAACCCTTTATACAAGATGTAATGTAAGTCTCGGGTGCCATAGTTTAAGTTCAAATAGGCAATCTAACAGCGGCTGATGTGTGTCTATTGTGTTTATTTTTTCTCGGTCTGAATTCATTCCTGTTATTCACTGTACAGCACTTTGGTCAACCTCGGCTGTTTTTAAATGTGCTTCATAAATAAACATCGATCGTTCGATTGATGAATTAAAAATTGGTGCCGAATCGTCGGCCAATTGCTGCGCTATAAAAAGTAATAAATTATTTGGTGACATGGTGTTATAGGGAAAGAAATCACTTAGGGGTGATAACAGTGTCTCCGCTTTGCATCGGACCGGAACAAACCGTCCGTTTGTGGATTATTTTCCCGTTATTAACGTTATTTTCTCCACCATTTTTCATTCCGTACATACGGTATAGATTAACGAAGAGGCATGTACGGGTCAGAAAAGTCAGGACCCAGTGGGAATATGTTTGAATATGAATAAAAAGTATGTCGATCCGACACACTGCAAATCTGGAAGAAAAAAAACAGTGTGTAAGCAGAGCGTAGAGGTCAACATGTAGAGCATATGCTGTAAATAATAAATACAACATTAAGTGGATGTAGTTTTATTTTCATTGGTCCTTGACTTCTTGGACATGCCGTAGAATAGCGGGGGGGGGGGGGGGGGGGGGGGTGATGTGCACACACTAAAAATACACAAAGGAGGCACCTTAATTTAACAGTGGTGTTACAAGCATCTCTCCTCCTCCCGTATTTATTATAAGCTGAACTGAACGAGAGAGCTCTCGCACACAGAAGTGCAGAGGTGGCTGGATCACATGCTGTCAGCTACGGGGTAAACCTTCAAAGAAATCCACATTCTTGTTGGTCGTAATGAGAGGAATCCCTGCAGAGGGTGTTGAGCTCCTGTTCTATGTCTTCAGGCCAAAGTTGTCAACTTGAGTAAGAATTTGTAAAGCATTGGGTTTTGTTTTCATAGCATGAATATTTTCTCTCTGTCTGTATGATTGACAAAATGCAGCTCCAAAGTGAACTGTTGTGCAAACGTGTCCAAACATCATCGGCGTTTCGTACGTTGAAATCCAGCACCGTCAGCATGCTCTGTACATTCCGGCGCTGACAGTTCCTCCACCTCAGCTACATCACTCGAGTTCATGATCGGTCTCAACTAGATGTACGTCTGACCGTTTTGTTCTGTTTTGTTTTTTGTTTTTTTTAAATCACTCACACGGGCTATTAAGTTTATTTGTTCCACTGACCAGTCGTCCATACGAATACATAAACCTCTGACAGTCATAAATAAATAATTAAATAGTGCACCTCCTATTCGTATCTGTATTTGTATCCGTTTAGAGCGTATTATCTGCTCAAGATGAATAATCCAAACCCTAATGCATATGTGGTGGTCTAGGAAACCCATCAATTTAAAAAAAAAAAACTGTATGTATATATATATATATATATATATATATATATATATATATATATATATATATATATATAATAGAAAATGTTCAAAAATGTTATTATGTGAAGGTTTGTCCCAGGCTGCCACACATATTTGAGGCTCAAACAGTGTATTTCAGAGTGGAGGCTACATACAGCCAGCCTCAATTTATCACTGGCTCGATTAATCATTTAAAAACACACATATTGCCTAGACTCTTGCCTTTCCCCAGGAATTCACTCCTGTACCTTCAGAGCAGGAAAAAAAAACAAAAAAAAAACTGCTGTCAAGATTACGTAAGTAAAATGTCAGAAATGTTGCAATGCAACCACAACTTGGTTAGGACCATAATGAAGGAATCCCTATACCCCTATTAGTTCCCTTCATCTTTTTCTCCAAAAGTGTCTCATTGAATTTGGTACTGTAGAAGTTCCTCTAGACTAGAGGAAAGTCATGATAAAAAAAAAAAAAAAACGCTCACTGGTCCTCATATTCTTCATGTCTGGCATGTTTTCCAAGACAAAACATCTCAATTTAGCAAACACTGTCAGCAGAACACTTATCACCATCAAGACCATCATCATCATCATCATCATAAATCCATCCATCCATCAATTATACGATGTAAAAAAAAAAAAAAGTGTTAAAAACAACATAATAAGCAGTATGTGAGAGATCCGGTGTGAAACTCTTCCTCTTTAATGTCTGCTGTCTCAATGGAGCTTTGTCAGAATAATGAGAAAAATCAGCCGCGGAACGTTTTAAGGAAACAATTGTTGTTTAAATAATTAACCAAATAAGTGTTTAGAAGAAAACAGAGAACTTTAACAAACGATCGCATGAGCATAGGCACTTGTGAAAATACACAATTAAAATGTTTTCCTCCATTTTCCTACTTCTATTGTGTAGTGAAAACATTGCTGATAAATTGGATTAATCGTTATTTATGCCGCGATGCTGTTCAAATCCAGATTCTGATTCTCAGAAGGTGTTGATTAATTTTCAATAACAGAAGCTCTGGCAGTATTTCAGCTCCGCGAAACATCACGGGGTTATATTAAACGTATTATCGGTCTAATACGTTAGCGTTTCTATAGTAACAGCACGGGAACTTGTATAGTTGAAGTGCCACGTAATCCAAGACTAATATCAAACGGATTTTTACTTTAAAGTGTTATTTAAGAAAGAGAAATGTCTAATCTTTTGGTATGGTGAAGTCTTCTGTAAAAAGATGTTTATTTAACATGTATGGAAGGAGTCTCCAGTGTCAGTGTCAGTGCTTTGGAACAGTCAGTACTCTTTCTAGTTTTGTAGTAGCATGACACACTGTATTGTACCGCATTGTTGTTTTTTTAAAATTCACCTTTAAGAGAAAGAAAAGTGAAACTGGAGAAGGAACGACTGTTTATAGCTGCTATAACAAATGATAACAGGAAGTAACTCACGTTCTAATAATCTAGTAATATTATTTTAAAGCATGATGTGTATTTTTTTAATTAATAAACAAATGTGGCAAATTGCTGTGGTACACGAGGAATAAGACACTTCAGGACATACTATTTTTGGAAAATGACCAACTTAGGTTTGATAACAGTAACTCTACTTCAGCTAGATCGTTGCTTATTTTTCCATCACAGCACACCATGATGTGTTTTATTCCTTATATAATACCATGTAAGTCTTACAAATGAGGAAATACAAGCAAAATGAATTATATTGTAATTGTATTTTATATCAAATTACATGGCCCTGTGTGTGCGGAGTTTGCATGTTCTCCCCGTGCTGCGGGGGTTTCCTCCGGGTACTCCGGTTTCCTCCCCCAGTCCAAAGACATGCATGGTAGTCTGACTGGCGTGTCCAAAGTGTCCGTAGTGTATGAATGGGTGTGTGAGTGTGTATGTGATTGTGCCCTGCGATGGCCTGGCACCCTGTCCAATGTGTACCCCGCCTTGTGCCCGATGCTCCCTGGGATAGGCTCCAGGTTCCCCGTGACCCTGAAGGCAGGATAAGCGGTGCAGAAGATGGCTGGATGGATGGATGGATGGATGTATATCAAATTACTTACCCCGTCCAGGGTGTACCCGGCCTTGTGCCCCATGCTCCCTGGGATAGCTTCCAGGTTCGCTGTGACCCTGTAGGATAAGCAGTATAGAACCTGGATGGATGGCCCAAGTTGCTTAAATGAATTACTGGATTGAACAAGGTATTTTTTAAACACTTTCACAGTTAAACAATTGTTCACGAATTACATTTTTTGCTGTGTCTGAGAAAAAAATGGGATGGTAGCAGTCTCCATTACTCTGCTCAAATGACACCATCATTAGCCTTTATCTGCTGGACTAGCTGTGCTCAAACTGAATTCACCAGTAACAGAGCAAAAAGGAAAGAAGAAAGCACACCGCTATCCTTCCTGATTTTAAATGGTCCTTCTCCTCTCTCTCATATCCATCGACCCTCTCTATTTGTTCCCCACTTTCAGTTTTTCAGATGGTACAATAGACCAGAAAAGTAGAGTAATTTAGATCCATAAACTGTGAGAGTCTCTGAGATACACGGATATAAAAAAAAAAATAAAATAAAAATACCGCACAAAATAAGATTAATGTCCCTATTCTATTGTTATTATATCTTAGATTAGTCTGGGTTTTTACTGCAATGCTGAAATTGACATCGATTTTTCGGAGCAACCTCCATATCCACTCGAGGCGTGATTCATTCCGAAGTGTAAACCCACAGACCGAATGTTTTGAAGTTGCCTGAAGTTTGAATTAAGCTCCAGATGGTTTGTGTGAGCTCAGGATATAAGTGAAGTGGGACCACACTATGGATGGCTTCATCAATCTGAGTAAGAGTGCTGCTGAAGCAGATACACAGAGAAACATAGGTAAGCATTCTGAATGATAACTCCCATCCATGATTCATCAGCAGCGAAACTCTACAGACAGACCTAATTATTATTATTTTTTTGCAGATAATGCTGTAAAAACTAATTGAGTCATGCAAACCAGTTTTCCTGGGATGGACTCCGAATTCACCATGATCCTGACCAGTAAGTGGTTACTGAAGAGGAATGAATGAATGGAGGAGATTATTATGACTCAATCCTGAGTTATCAGTATGAAGTTTCACATGTTCTCCCTATGGGCATGTTGGTTCTTTTTGGGTTCTCTGGTTTCCTCCCACTGTTCAAAACACAACTTGACCTTGAGCAGGATACAGCACTTCCTGAAAATGAACGAACGAGTATATTAGCCCATATTGTGTAACAGTATACCAGTTAGACCTTTGTGGATTGTTAGTAACTCTATGTTCCTCCTCAGTGCCTGAACAAGAAAGAACAGTACACCCTGTCTTTCCCTCCCACTGTCACAGCACCAATCCAAATACTCATCATCTCCCATCCACACCACCATCTCTTCCTTCCACTGGGCTTACATGTTTATTTGATCATGGGGATATGTTCTCTCCTCTAGAGCTCCAAGTCACTTGTCATCATGTCAGCGCACACAAGAAGCACCAGCTCACACACCTCCGATATAATAAGAACCAACAGTCATCTGTAAACAAACCCCTGACAGTCTTCGACTCCATACCTGCATACACCAGAGAGCCAGAGAGTGAGAGAATAAAAAAAAGTATGCCTGGAGAGCATTCTCATGGTCTCTCGCTCATTCACTGCTCTTTACTTTCTGTTCATTGTGGCTCTTGTGATTACGCGTTCTTAAACATTTCACTTCTGGAGTTTGCCTTGTCTGAAATCCACATATATTGAAAGTCTTGGCAGAATCACATTCAAAACTTTGAGACTACATTCAAAGCTGAAGCATAGACTGTCTCATTTTCTGACACTTAGTCTCAAGGTTTCTCTGAGAAACACATCAACTTGGCTACAAATAATATAGCATTCAAACTGACATTATAGTATGCTGGAGTGGATTGTTGAAGGGAGTCATAAAGCAAGCTAGACTGCTAAAGTTTGTGCTACTGTGACGGCTATGTCAAATTTCTTATAGTACTATTCCAGAAAGACACGCTGTGACTGTTTTTGTTATAAATAATTAATTATTATACGGTTATATGGACTGGGTTCAGTTAAGGAGCTAACGTCGACGTTAAAAGTGCGATAAAATACGCAAACATTAGGATTTCATGACCTCAATTTAGTATCTTGTGGCATGATAGCTTGAAGTCCGGCGCACAGCTAACTGTCAGTGCACAATATAATAATAATAATAATAATAATAATAATAATAATATGTACTGGATCAAGTGCTATTTGATAAGGTGCTGGATAATGAGAGTGAAAGCCATGTTCTTAAATTAAACCAAAATTGATTAATGTGATAAATCACCAACTCGAAATACGATCAAAGGGTGAAACCAAGACATGGCATTGACAGTCAGTACGTTTACATGGACACCAATAATCCAATATTAACCCGATTAGGACGTTACTCTGATTAAGAAACTAGCATGTAAACAACGATTATTGATGACCTTAATCTGGCTAAAGTCATACTCGAAGTAAACACAAATCAAACTAAGATGTGTGGAGTATTCCTATTTTAGTCGTATTACAGACATGTACACACCTTAATCACACTATTAACGTCATGTGGGTGTTTTCGGCGCATTTTGCGACAGGACACGTACACACACGGCAGCGCGCAACCGTTTTACGGCAAACAAGAGAGCGCGGCTGTGTCCGAAACCGCGTACTTACCTACTATATAGAAGGAGAAATACACGTATTTCAGATACTATATAGTAGGTAAGCACGCGGTTTGGGACGCAGCCCACGGCTTCAATCAGTCGTCTATTAGCACATACAGCATGACAAATAATTAACTGCACTTGTAGCTTTCATAAAATTAAACTGAAACACCCAAAACTGTATACAGTTCCATAACGAAGACGAACAGTATGTCGATACTTGAAATGCTTGAGGGAATATCGGATGGCATGGCGTGGGGACGTAATGGCGTGGGACGTTAATCCGTCTATGGTCTATAACATGTAAAACAGGAACATGAAAGGAATATTCTAAAAGCGACTCATGTAAACACTTTAATCAGAATATTGTTTGTCTTATTCAGAATAAGGTCAATAATTAGATTACTGCTGTCCATGTAAACGTAGTCAGGGTTTGAAATTGTCCAATTCAATATAAACACCCTTGGGAGGTCTGTTCTGTTCGAATAACGCTAATGATCCCATCAGCTGCCGTCTCCCGTGTTAAGAAGTACCTTCATCCCAGGCTGCAAGCAGGTGATGAGTTCTTTACTGAGGATGCAAGACAGCTCAGATAAAGGGTCTCAAGAAGGAAACGTGAATGTCGGGGGAGGAGAGAGCAAATAAGATTACCCATGAAACAGGGTGTAGTAGGTTTGCAGATCCCACTGGAGAAGGCATCTTGGTTTGACAGGAACTAAAAGAGAAAAGGAAGACTGGTGCACTAGATTTGCAAATGCAAATGTATTCTGAGACTGCACACTTAGAAAAATTGGTTAAATCTTGAATGTTAAGGGTTTGTTTTTGGGTTGTTTTCTTTTTTCTTTTTTCTTTTGTTGCTTTATCAGAGAGGGTTCCTAATAGGAAGATAAGTACCCTTTACTATCCAAAGACTCCTTGAAAGATCTTTTGTATGTAGGAGGAGAGTAAAAATTGCATTCCTGAGAGTTTTCGAATGATAAAATGGAAACTGTACCTCTATTCTCTAAAAATTCTTAAATGATAACAGAAAAAATGAAAGGCATTTCCAAAACCAGACGCATTCATTTTTTTTTTTTTTTTTTTTTTTAAGTTTTGTCATTAGCCTTTAGAACCGGTAGCTGAACCAAAATCTGCTGAGACAACATGAAAGAGTTTGGATACTGTTATGCTCTAGACGCTTGAATCAGACCTGCACTTTAGATAAAAGCTTCTGCAAAATGAAGAAATATAAATATAAATGCATATATAAATATCTGCAGTCTTGTATTTCTATTTGGTCCCCAGTGAGACTTACTTGGAGGCCAAATGTTAGAAAGGGAGAAGGGTTTAGCACACAAATGATCCATTTCTGCGGCACCAGGTGCTGTTCGATGCTCTTTTTTTTCTCCCTTTTTATTGGAAAAAAGGGTGTTAGCATTTACATGTGACAAATACTAAGTGCTCATGCTACAGTGAGGGGGATAGAAACTGTAGATCAGTGGAGAAACTGGCAACTGACAGTAGAGAAAAGACAGAACAAGAAAAATAAAGAAAGAAGGGAAAAAGGGAAAGAAAGAAAAAAAATCATTATGATTGTAGGTGTGAGGGTGTTAAGGTGTAATTTGCAGGTATTTTATGAATGGGCACGTACTGCACTTGATGGTTCAGGGTGTATATATCTATGTGTGTGTGCATGCATACAAGATCATGTATATATGGGCAACCATAGGGTAACTGTATGAAATTTATAAAAATAAATAAATAAATAAATAAAAAAGAGAGAGGGAAGAAGAGAAAAAAAATAATCGCCCCACACCGCATGGCCCCAGTGAGACAGGCCCCACGAGGAGAAGGTTACTAAAAGACGCTGCCAGGCCCAGGGCATGGCCATACCCCACCCCTACTGGTTGCCCCCATCTGAGGCTGGCCACCTTCCGCACCTCACATTTTTTTTTTGTTTTGTTTTTTCTTTTTTCCTTTCATATGTCAGTCCTCAACTAGTGTAATGCATTAAAATAAGCGAGTCGTGCAATATCGAATTGGCCCAACCAAGGCAGAAGAAGGGCGGGGGGGGGGGGGGGGGGGGGGGGCTTCAGAGATACAAGGCCAGGCCAAAAGATTTGCTTAATGTGTGTTAAGGCATCAATCAACATGCATTTTTTTAAAGGAAAAAAATATTTTTTTAAACTACTCTTACAATAAAAACTGCAATAATGAAGTATCATAGTAACACTGATAGGCATAGCAGTAATGTTTTCATCACCTCTAAAGTAGATTACTGTAATGCCTTACTGTCTGGATGTTCCAGCAGGAGTATAAACAAGCTCCAGTTAGTCCAGAATGCAGCTGCTAGAGTCCTAACTAGAACCAGAAGATACGACCATATCACCCCGGTCTTATCAACACTGCATTGGCTCCCAGTGAAATCTCGCATTGATGAGAAAATACTACTACTAACCTATAAAGCACTAAACCGTCTCACGCCACAGTATCTAAGCGAACTTTTGGTTTTCTATGATCTGCCACGCCTGCTTAGATCAAAAGTTGCAGGCTATTTGTTGGTACCTGGAATAGTGAAGGTTACAGCAGGGGGCAGAGCTTTCTCTTACAAAGCCCCACAGTTATATAAAAGCCTTCTAATTAGTTTTCGGGACTCAGACACAGTCTCAGTGTTTAAGTCTAGTCTGAAAACGTATTTGTTAACTCAAGCCTACCCTGACTAGACTTTCTTTTACACACAGCACAGTCTTACCTAACAATCTCGCCCTCTCTTTACCTCCCTCTCCCTCTCTCCTTCTTTCGAGCCATACATGATTTTATATAGAGACTAGTCATCCTGATCCTTTCTGCTCCCCAGACCTGGATAGGATGGAGCTCCTGGATGGAGCTTTCATCTACTCCAATTCCACATGGACGTTTTCGCTGTGGCTGCTGGGACTAGGGTTGCTGCGATGGCCTTGGGACTGCAATTACCACATGCAGTTTTGCACTCAGGTCTTCTTTAGTGAACAGTGGACTAGTTCAACAAAGATTTCCTGTGAAAACCATAATGCACTTTCCTTTACTGTCACACTATCCGTTGTGACCCAGATGAGGACGGGTTCCCTTCTGAGTCTGGTTCCTCTCAAGGTTTCTTCCTCATATCATCTTAGGGAGATTTTCCTCACCACCGTCGCCACCGGCTCGCTCAATAGGGACAAATTCACACACTTACAATCTGTATCCTGTGTTTATATTTTTCTGTAAAGCTGCGTTGAGAATGTCCATTGTAAAAAGCGCTATACAAATAAAATTGAATTGAATTGAATTATAGACACACTGATAGCAATAATAATTAGAGAAATGAGCAGACACATGAACAAATAAGCAAATAACATACACTTATATACACGTACATACATACATACAAACATACATACATATTAGGGACGTCCGTGGCATCAATCTGTATTCATTTTAAGTTTGAAATGTTTTAGGAAACGTTTCTAGTTTTCCTCGAACTGCGGCATGCGATTTTTATGGAGAGCCGTGATTTTTGCCATGGATCTGCATTCTATTGTTAGATTACTCAAACTGATTTAAATTGAGTAAACGCTTTGACTTCCAGCAAACTGTCCTTGCATTTGGCTGGTGTGTTCGATGCTCTTAAACATGGCCTAAGAACAGTTTGAAAGCATGTGGGATGTAGTTGGTGTATAGCATGTGGACTGACGTGTACCCTTGTACCCTGAGAAGCCAGTCAGGGAATTCATAGAGAGAGAGTTGCAGGGTTGTGAGAAGCTATAGCAAGCAACAGCACTGAGCTGTACCATTCTCAGGTCATAAATTCACAGACAGAGAGAGAGAGAGAGAGAGAGTTGTGAGAGGCTACAGCACTGAGCTGTACCATTTTCGGGTCATAAATAAAATATGGTTAGATTTAAAATAGTTCCTGTTCACATGTGGTCAGGCATTTATAATGGACAGAGATGGAGAGTGATGCACGTCAAGGTACGGTTTGTATTTCGAAAAGCAAGTGTGCCTGTAATAGTAATAAATTGACACTGAAAAAAAAAAAATAGACACACTACAGCAGTCAAATTTCAAGGACAGAAGTTAGTGATGCTAAACAGATCATTCAATGATCCCTTTATAAGCAATCCATCAAAGCAGTAGAATAAGGAACACATAATGAGGACATTTTGTAAGACAAATTTTATCGCTGTCCATAACTCTTACTATGCAGTTCACATAGTCTGGCTTTTTTTTTTTTTTCTTCCCCCCCCTAAGTTGACATTTCCAGCTGGAGAATAAGTTGTCATGTGGAGTCCCAGACAGAAAGAGAGCTGGCTATCGAGGGATCTTGTGTCTTGAATCCGTCCCTGTGGAATTTATTGAATTAATTAAAATCTCAGAGTCTTGTGCTGCTTCTGAAAGGGGAAAAAAAAAAAATCAAGCTTCCCTTTTCTCGGTTTTATTCTTCTGGGCCGGATGGCTGATTCATGCTTCATTTGAAATTAAAATACACATGCAGATCACTCAAGACTCTCACAGTTGGCATGAGGATCTTTCTGGCAGATTGTATACCAGTTCTGTGGTAGCCCATGATGAAAGCCTGGATGTCTGGGGATACATTAGTTTCAGAACAATGAACTCGACTCATTGGGAATTTTGAGGAAAAATTGATTTGGATCGCATCAGTGGCACTTGGATCGCTTTCCTTGCTGACCTCAGCTTGAACCGTGACCAAGGTATGAGTGAGAGATCTGTCACTAATGTGTTTGTTACCCTCTTGGTTTGTAATAAAAGAAAGAGATTGGATCGGGGCGTCTGGTATGCCGAGATACTTAAGGGCCATTATGCTCCTCTAACACACATGATGGAAATCCAGCAAGGTCTTATGATGGAAGAATTGGTATGATGGAAGAATTTGCACTAATCAACTGCCATCATGTAGCTCACGAATTGGTTAGATGAGTATGAAAATAATCTCATCAGATGTCCCAATGGGAAACTTATTGGATATTTGTTGCCAGTAGAGTGAATATCTTTTGAAAGATGGTGTTTCTTCACTTTAGTACAGATCTAGAGACTTGCCAAGGTGCACTCAAGCTTTTGACACCGGTGCACACACCAATCCGCATACCAAAGAGATACCAGGGAATTCACATCCATCATCTATAACTGGTATGCTATCATACACCAAGTTACCAGTATATAAGTCATTAGATTAATTAGTATACGTTGTATTTTCTAACTTCCAGTCACATGCAATCAGTTGAAGATGTTTTTCATAAACTACTTTGTGGTTTGAGAGGGACAGGCTAATCAGAAGAAGGCACAATCAAGTGTTGCTAAAAAGACGTGTTGATTTGACACTCTGGATCTAGTGCTTTAGGCTATACAAGAGCTCTCGACAAGATTGTGCCGTATTGTAGTAGTCAAGAGGGTTCATTTGATTTGAATGCTGAAACTGTCCACTGATTTCATATACTCACAGATTTGCATATAGGTTCTTGAATATTAGTAAAAATAGCTTTCAGATGCAGAGATTGTCTGCTATGTGCAAAGTGACTGCAAGAATGATTAACAAAATAGTCGACAATACCATGTGTACAATTGAGGACTATAAAACCTTGCAAAAAGACAGTGTAAGACTTCCTCATCAGCCACTTTGATGTAACTTAATACTTCTGTAGAATCGTGGGTTTTGATTAGACAGGACGGAATGCACTGGAATGACGTTCTGGCACCCTCGGTAACTTGGAGAGGGTTAAAATTTGTATCTCCTGCTTGTACTGTAGGCGTAATGGATGGATATTTGACTAATCAAACTTGTACTCATACTGTGCGATCATCTTACGTTTAATCCCTCCATCCATCCATCCATCCAGTTTCTATAGAGCTTATCCTTCAGGGTTGCAGGGAAGCTATCCCAGGAGGCATGGGGTACAAAGCGGGGAACACTCTGGATGGGGTGCCAATACATTGCAGGGCACAATCTCATACACATTCATACACCCATTCGTGCACTACGGACACTTTAGACATGCCAATCAGCCTACCATGCACGTCTTTGGACTGGGGGAGGGATCTGTAGTACCTGGAGGAATGCAAACTCTGCACACACAGGACAGCGGTAGGAATTGAACCCCCAACCCTAGCGATGTGCGGGGAAACGTGCTAACCACTAAGCCACTGTGCACACTATCTTACGTTTAATTACATCCTAATTGTGTTCAAATGTGTTGATCCGATTATGTGTTAATGTAGCTTGCTGGCTTGGTGATCAAACAGATCAAATAGATTTGATACCAGATGCTCTGAAATCTGCCGAATCCAGCAAAGGAAAAATTCTTTATCAGATCACTTGTACATGTAGCTAACTTGTCGGCTTGGTGATGAGGCTTGGTGATCTACCTCATGGGTTCCCAAACTTTTCCAGGGCAAGGCCCCCCAAATGGCATTAACATTTGACCGAGGCCCCCCTTTTGCAAGATGTCTTTAAAACACTTTAAAAATACAGACTTCTGAATATATCCCCCTTTTATTATTATTATTAATAATGACATCTTACATCTTACATTACATTACCTTAGGAATTGATTGTGAGTGTGTGGTTGTCTGAGAGTGAGAATTTTATTTATTTTTCACACCAAATTGTTGAGGCCCCCCGGGCGCCCCCTGGCCCCCACTTTGAAAACCACTGATCTACCTAGCTAGTCTATAATCTAACCTGATCTCGCAAACACAGATTAATGATAGATGTACAAATATGCTAGCTAAGTGAATTCATCGAAATCCATCAGATCCAGGAAACAAAATTTGTTCAACATATTGCGAGTAGATTGTTGGCTTGGTGATGCGGGTTAGCAAGTTAATTAGTCTTCAAACTAATCTGATCTCACAAACACAAATTTGATTCTAGATGCGGAGAGAAAAAAAATGAACCGCTACGGTAAGCGAATTCATTGAAATCCACGAAAGAGCGCACGATTCTTTTCAAATGTTTCATTTGCCTTCGTATTTTATCTCAATTTGTTTTTCAGGTGTAAATAATGAGTTTACCTAACTAGCTAGCCCACGTAATATGATCCCGCAAACACAAATTTGATGCTAGATGCACACAAAAAGCAATAGCTACATTTACCAGACACCCTTATCTAGAGTGACTTACATTTATAATACTGAGCAGGTGAGAGTTAAGGGCCTTGCTCAGGGGCCCAAGAGTGACAGCTTGGCAGTGCTGGAACTCATGACCTTAACCTTGAGCTTTAATGTCTTATTCACTGAGCTACCACTGCCCTGTGAAATCTGCCAAATCAAACACAAAGAGGGTTCTTTTGCGATGTTTAATTTGCCTTCCATGTTCTCCCAGTTGACTTTATATGTGGTGTGAGATTGAATTGAACTGAATTAAAACTCCAACCTGCACCAGAGGTCCACCTCATTTCCAACCCCTGCATATAATCTGTGATACATTTTGCTGAGTGTTACTGAAGAGCTATATTATAGAAATGGCATCGGATGTTGGCAACTGTGGCCCGGTTGTAAGCAACCGCACAGCATTTGGAATAGTGTCCAAACATAATCAGTTGTATCTAATCAGTCTCTTCATTTCAATTTTGAGGCTGAAACAGCCAGACTGTAGGTTCTGTTACATGTCATGCCAGAAACATAATATAATCAAGGATGCCTTTTGAGGCTAGGTTCTGGCTGCAGAGTCACAATTGTATACATTTATCTTTATTTTCTTCTATGGATGCTTTAATCCAAAACAACTTTACAATTGAGCTTAACAGATGAAGGTTAAGAGCCTGAACAACCACGAGCTCAAAAGTTGCAGCTTGGTGGTGGTGGGATTTCATCATATGACCTTCTGATCAGTGACCTAAAGCCCGAGCCATCATTGCCATTAAGGGAGTGCATTGGTCAGGAATTCAGAATCAGTTCAGCATGGTATGTGGGGTTATTTCACTAAATAGACTCTTCTAGCAGTGTCATTTAACTCTGAATATGAGCTCGTAAACAACAAAGCAGTGTGATTAAGTTGATCCCTGGTGTTTTTAAAGATATTTTATGAAAGGATTATTATAGTCAGCTCCAAAAACTGTTTATAACTTCCTTTCAAATTTCAAGAAGATATTACTGACCAATGTGTATGTTCTCCCCGTGCTGCGGGGGTTTCCTCCGGGTACTCCGGTTTCCTTCCCCAGTCCAAAGACATGCATGGTAGGCTGATTGGCGTGTCTAAAGTGTCCGTAGTGTATGAATGGGTGTGTGAATGTGTATGTGATTGTGCCCTGCAATGGACTGGCACCCTGTCCAGGGTGTACCCCGCCTTGTGCCCCGTGCTCCCTGGGATAGGCTCCAGGTTCCCCGTGACCCTGAAAAGGATAAGAGGTGTAGAAGATGGATGGATGGATGGATGGATGGATTACTGACCAATGATGAGTTAAGCTTCCAAGCTTAAAGATTGAATACCGAACCCCTGCACAATTGTATTCATTTTAGAAACATTCAGCACTACAAGCATATTCCAAACAGTGTGTACAGGTCATTTTGATTTTAATAATATGAAGGATAAAAAAGAACCAGGAGGACAATTAAGTTTAGCACATTAAGTTTATCTGTTTAGCACGTTCTACTGATGTACAAGATATGGCCAAACATCTGCCAAGACCTGAACATTAAATCCATATGGGAGTGGGCTCCAAGCTTTTACCACAATTGTATAGAATGACTTTGTATGCTGTAGCATTTTGCCTTTACTGAAACAAAGGGGACCAAGCATGTTCCAGCATGGAAATGCCCCTGTGTACAAAGATAGTTTGCCAAGGTCAGAGTGGAAGAACTGGAGTGGCCTTCACAGAGCCCTGACCTCAACCCCACTGGACACCTTTGGGATGAACTGGAATGCTGACTGCACCCCGATATCAGCGCCTGATCTCACTAATGCTCTTGTGGCAGTATGAGCACAAATCCCCAACAGCCACACTCCAAAATCTAATGGAAAGCCTTCCGATATGGTCCATATGGTCGAGTGTCCACATACTTTTGAACTCAATCAGCCATCTCTGATTTTCTAGCTACATGTGGCCCCAAAACAAAGTCGCCATACCTCCAATGAAGAATGTGACCAGCTGAATTCATACCAGCATCTGTAGCAGCGTAGGCTGTTAGTATACAGGTCACTCCGGATGGTTGGACACGGAGGCTGAGGACAACGCTACGCAATGTCAAACACCTTCAATTATACAGAAACACATTCTGGGATGAAACAGGGCTGGGGAGGGGCGCTGTGTAAATCCTAATAGGGCTGACACGCGCACACACACACACACACACACACACACACACACACACACACACACATGCATCCTGAGGAGTAAATTTAACTGCCTATGTGGGTTAGAGGATGTGTTTGGAATATAAGTTGTGATTGTAAGGAATTACGGAGATCTGGATTTAAAGGCTGCGCTAACAGTTGAGAGCAAAAGTTTCCTGCGTTGTAATGGAACGATTAAAATGTGCCTCTATTTTACAGTGTATCTCAAAAATCAGCAAATCAGTAAGTCAAATCCAAGATATAAAACATAAAATGTGGGTATATATGAGGCATCTTTTAGGTAGAAATGCCCTAATTATTATTATTATTATTATTATTATTATTATTATTATTATTATTATTATCATTATTATTATTTATTTATTTCCATTTTTTTTTTAAATATGACATGCAACACTCGATAACACGTGTTGTTTTACTCATTTGAAAGATTTAATCCTCAGAAAATCCTTTCACCAGATCAGCATGCACATTTGTTTTTTCCACATGCAAACCTATGTAAATCACGGCTTAAATGTCTTTAGGTGTTTTGTTTTTCTTTTACCACATCAATTTGCTAATGAGTACAGTTTGTATCTATTTATTTCAGGATGTTATAGAGAGATCACTTTATTAATCCCAGAGAGAATAGCACATTTTTAGATAAATAGATAGACAGACAGACAAATAGACGGACAGACAGACAGACAGACAGATAGATAGATAGATAGATAAATAGATAGATAGACAGACAGACAGACAGACAGACAGACAGACACAGACAGACAGACACAGACAGACAGACAGATAGATAGATAGATAGATAGATAGATAGATAGAGAGACAGACAGACAGACACAGACAGACAGACAGACAGACAGATAGATAGATAGATAGATAGATAGACAGACAGACAGACAGACAGACAGACAGACAGACACAGACAGACAGACAGACAGACAGATAGATAGATAGACAGACAGACAGACAGACAGACAGACAGACACAGACAGACAGACAGACAGACAGACAGACAGACAGACAGATAGATAGATAGATAGATAGAAAAATAGATAGATAGATAGATAGATAGACAGACAGACAGACAGACAGACAGATAGATAGATAGATAGATAGATAGATAGATAGATAGATAGATAGATAGATAGATAGACAGATAGATAGACAGACAGACAGACAGACAGACAGATAGATAGATAGATAGATAGATAGATAGAAAAATAGATAGATAGATAGATAGACAGATAGATAGACAGACAGACAGACAGACAGGCATATAGATAGATAAATAGATAAATAGAATGAATAAACTATGTGATCAAACAAACATTTGACGTATAAACATTGCAAAAACTTATGTAAAAGCTAAAAAACACGTCCTCTGTCCTGAAGACTTTCCCATGCACGTTTACAAAGTGCCGACAGTAGAGACTCCTTCAATCAATGTAAATAAACATGTTTTAAAATACTCCTTAAAAACAAACGTCTCCTTGCAAAAAGCTTCCCCGTACCGTATCACTGATATGTATTCCTGTATTCAATAACAATATTTGAATCTGTTTATTATTAGTAATATCATAACACATTCAAATTTACCTGTGATTTACTGTATATTGCAGCCGGAATTACTGCTACAGAGCTGCTGCTACAGAACATTAATCAACACCTTCTGACCAATCAGATTAGACATTTCAACAGCAACACTGGTGTAATGAACACTTAACACCTCGGCCAGTTATCTGACCTGCGTTAAGACGATAATAACAGCTGTACATGGGACTCAAAATGTGTCATTTTATGAAACGATTGAAGAAAAGGTTATAATAACAAGACGACTGATAGTGCTGTGATGAAATGGCCACACACACACACACACACACACACAGTTGACCTTCATTCCTCCTGGAACGAAGCAGGCAGCCATTTATCTTTTATTCATTCTGCTATTTCTGTGCTAGGCAGCTTTTCTGTCACTCTGCCTTGTCAAAGTAGGGGGCACTGCATGATGAGTGGCTTTCGGATGCTTAATACTATGTCCTCGCTTTTTATCTAAAACCACACACACACACACACACACAAACGTTATTATCCTTTCATTGTGAGGACCTCTTATTGACATTAATGCAACTAATTAAAGGAACCTGTTTTGATCTCGTCCCCATAAACTGTCGGATATACCTATCCTTGTTGGGACATTTGGTCCTCAACATGATATATAAACAAGCACACACACACACACACACACACACACACACACACACACACACAGTCTCATTAGCAGGAGCAGATAAAACAGTCGTGTCAAGACGAGCTCAGACAGCCTTGACGTCTATCAGTAAAGCCACTCAGACAGTCGGGAAAAATCCAGCTTCTCCTCCTCTTTCCTTCCTTACTCTCATTTTCATCTTTGTTCCTTCCTTTCCTTTCCTTTCATTTCCTTTCCTCTGCTTTCCGAACCACGCAGACAATATCCCATAAAATGTTACGCTAATGACCTTGGCTGGCACTTTTCCTAAAAAGCGCTGCACCAAAATGAGGGAAATATTAAAACTGCTTCAAAGGATTACGTGACAGGTTTATGATTTTCTGTAACTAACAGCAAAAGCTATTTCCAGTAACCTAACGTCTGCACTGTGAGCCTGTTCACTCGGTTACCAGAAATATCTGTACACCAGGGTGTGCTCTTATAGGAAAATAATCAACTACAATGTTGCGTAATGTCTGAAATATGCTTTCTTTTCTTTTTTTTTTTTTATAACAGCATGTCCTGAAATGTTTTATACCTCTTATATCACAGCGATTTTTTCCCGCAACTACAATTTATATTAACTTAAATATGCCATGCTGTACATTTTATCCATTTATAGCTACGTCATGTTGTGGAACGTCTACCAAACAAGTTAGTCACCATTACAGCTTACATTTGAGCAGCTATAAACAGTCGCCAGCCTCTCTTTCTTTCTTTCTCTCTCTCACACTGACTCAATAAGACCAAAAATAAAATGCAGTTTGTCACGTTACCGAGAAACCACAAAGCCCTCCATCTTGAAAACGTAAAGTTACAGCTTTACCTTTGACTCTTACAAAGCACTGACACTGGAGACTCCTTCCAAACATGCTCGATAAACGTCACCAAACAAGTCCTTGTGTACGTTGTTACTATACAAGCTTATCGACAGAACCACTGTAGTTAATGATAGAAAATGAATCAAAAGTCTTCCGACCAATCAGAATCGAGCATTCGACCGTACATTCTGTAACACCCCTCAATAAAAACACGAATGATCTTAGAAAAAATGATTCTCATATACACAGACCCAACGTATAGATGTGTCTATAAACAACAAAATGTACTGTAAGTGGAAATAGTGGTCACGTAAACGGCGGACACGCATAGCTACAGGAGATACCATGGCAACGGCTCATAAATAGTGGGATTTCCATTGTAGCGCAACATCTTAAGAACTTCCTTTTTAAAGCTGCTCCGTCTCATTTTGATGTCCACGAGTTCTACTTTTCTGTAAATCAACGCACACGTGGTTCTTCGAGAATGAAGAGAGCTAGAGGACTAGCGTAAGAGAACGAAGAAACACGAAGAGGCGGAAAAGAGTGAAATAATGTCAGAATTAAGAATGACATCTCAACGGTAAGGCAAAAAATGAATTTACATTTAAGCAAGCAAGCAGCTGGAGGAATTAGTTCTCAGTATGGAGAGTGACTCAAACAATCTATTTTATTTTTTTTTATTTTTTCTTCTCTATACAATATTAATTATTATACCAGCTGTTACTCAAATGATAAATGAAACGTCAGGAGTGGAGCAGTCTCTACGGTTACTTTCATATTAAACGCCTCCCGAAAATAATGTGGAAAAAATAACCCAAGGCCAACGAGAAAGCAGAGGTTCATTTGTGAGATTCTGATTCGTGCAAAAATATCGTTCTCACCCTTTTTTTTCTTCAAATAAGGTCAAATGAAAGACATTTTCATGATTGTGATGAGGTTCATAAGAGAAAGTGATGTGAATTTCTCTAATGATAAAATAACGCAGTATGGTGTATTTTTCAACGTGTAATGTGCAAACACAACGATGGCGTTCACTTTTATATGTTAAATGGTCTGTACTTATATAGCGCTTTTATCCAAAGCGCTTTACACAGTGTGTCATTCACCCATTCACACACACACTCACACCAATGGTAGAAGAGTTGCCATGCAAGGTGCTAACTTGCCATCGGGAGCAACTTGGGGTTGTCTTACCCAAGGACACTTCGGTATGTGGAGTCACGTGGGCCGGGAATCGAACCGTCAACCTTACGATCAGTGGACAACCCGCTCTACCACTTGGGACACATCCGCCCATCATTTTGTTACATGGTTCCATTTGGTAAGATTAGGAAGCTCACAAACTGGACAACTTTGTACATACATAAACAATGCCTAGAAAGCTGTTTATAAATTCTGATCAAGCAGAATTACTGATATTGGGTGCTACACTATGTGGCCAAATGTTTCTGGACACCTGACTATCAAACTCATATGCGCTTGTTGAACATCCTAGTCCAGATTTACTCCCCTCTTTATTTTTATCTTCCGGGAAGGCTTTCGGCTAGATTTTGGAGCATGGCTGTGGGGATTTGTGCTCACGGGGGCATTAATGAGGTCAGGTAAGGAGGTCTGGAGTGCAGTCGGAGTTCCAGTTCATCCCAAAGGTGTTCAGTGGGGTTGAGGTCAGGACTCTGTGCAGGACACGCAAGTTCTTCCACTCCAACCTTGGCAATCCATGTCGTCATGGAGCTCGATTTGTGCACAGGGGCATTGTCATGCTGGAACATGCCTCTTAGTTCCAGTGAAGGGAAATTGTAATGCTACAGCATATAAAGACAATCTATACAAATGTGTGCTTCCAATTTCGTGGCAACAGTTTGGAGAAGAAGCACATATGGGTTTGAAGGTCGGGTGTCCACATACTTTTGGTCATATCATGTATGTCTGCAATACAGTTTCTCTTTCAGACCCAAACACTACATTTGGGGCCCTTGATGTACAGTGAGGGAAAAAAGTATTTGACCCCCTGCTGATTTTGTATGTTTGCCCACTGACAAAGAAATGATCAGTCTATAATTTTAATGGTAGTTGTATTTGAACAGTGAGAGACAGAATAACAACAAGAAAATCCAGAAAAACGCACGTCAAAAATGTTATAAATTGATTTGCATTTTAATGAGGGAAATAAGTATTTGACCCCCTCTGCAAAACATGACTTAGTACTTGGTTTAAAAACCCTTGTTGGCAATCACAGAGGTCAGACGTTTCTTGTAGTTGGCCACCAGGTTTGCACACATCTCAGGAGGGATTTTGGCCCACTCCTCTTTGCAGATCTTCTCCAAGTCATTAAGGTTTCGAGGCTGACGTTTGGCAACTCGAACCTTCAGCTCTCTCCACAGATTTTCTATGGGATTTAGGTCTGGAGACTGTCTAGGCCACTCCAGGACCTTAATGTGCTTCTTCTTGAGCCACTCCTTTGTTGCCTTGGCCGTGTGTTTTGGGTCATTGTCATGCTGGAATACCCATCCACGACCCATTTTCAATGCCCTGGCTGAGGGAAGGAGGTTTTCACCCAAGATTTGACGGTACATGGCCCCGTCCATCGTCCCTTTGATGCGGTGAAGTTGTCCTGTCCCCTTAGCAGAAAAAAAACCCCAAAGCATAATGTTTCCACCTCCATGTTTGACGGTGAGGATGGTGTTCCAGGGGTCATAGGCAGCATTCCTCCTCCTCCAAACATGGCGAGTTGAGTTGATGCCAAAGAGCTCCATTTTGGTCTCATCTGACCACAACACTTTCACCCAGTTGTCCTCTGAATCATTCAGATGTTCAGTGGCAAACTTCAGACGGGCATGTATATGTGCTTTCTTGAGCAGCGGACCTTGCGCGCGCTGCAGGATTTCAGTCCTTCGCGGCGTAGTGTGTTACCAATTGTTTTCTTGGTGACTATGGTCCCAGCTGCCTTGAGATCATTGACAAGATCCTCCCGTGTAGTTCTGGGCTGATTCCTCACTGTTCTCATGATCATTGCAACTCCACGAGGTGAGATCTTGCATGGAGCCCCAGGCCGAGGGAGATTGGCAGTTCTTTTGTGTTTCTTCCATTTGCGAATAATCGCACCAACTGTTGTCCCCTTCTCACCAAGCTGCTTGGCAATGGTCTTGTAGCCCATTCCAGACTTGTGTAGGTCTACAATCTTGTCCCTGACATCCTTGGAGAGCTCTTTGGTCTTGGCCATGGTGGAGAGTTTGGAATCTGATTGATTGATTGCTTCTGTGGACAGGTGTCTTTTATACAGGTAACAAACTGATATTAGGAGCACTCCCTTTAAGAGTGTGCTCCTAATCTCAGCTCGTTACCTGTATAAAAGACACCTGGGAGCCAGAAATCTTTCTGATTGAGAGGGGGTCAAATACTTTTTTCCATTAAAATGCAAATTAATTTATAAAATTTTTGACATGCGTTTTTCTGGATTTTTTTGTTGTTATTCTGTCTCTCACTGTTCAAATACAACTACCATTAAAATTATAGACTGATCATTTCTTTGTCAGTGGGCAAATGGACAAAATCAGCAGGGGATCAAATACTTTTTTCCCTCACTGTATAGCAGGGTTCCTGGAACCGTGATATTGCAACACGTAAAGACACTACACCATCACGATGCCCAAATTATTCATTTAGAAATTGACTGAACGATTGATTGGTTGGTTGATTAACTTACCTACATAATTATTTTCAACACCCCATCATCCCAACGGCGAGGCCTTTACAGCTTCATAGCTTTCTCTGGTGACATTTTGAATATATTTTGGAGTAATGTTACATGAAACTCATTATGTTTGGAATCACTCATTAGAATTGAGCTAAAAAATAATAAATAAAAATACACTCAAAAAATTCAAATGAAAATAATGAAGGCACATTAATTTAGTTAGTTCTGATTCTCAGTTATCAGTAAAGACAAGCACATAACTCTTCCACAGAAATTAAATGAGCGACCAAAGACATAATTACTGCTCTAAATTCACGAAGAGGAGAGGACTTGGCTCATTAATAATACACCAGCCTGGTTTTGTTATGAATTTGCAAAGTCAGAGTTTAAGTTTAAGGTGTTCGGTGGTTATTTTCAAGATGCTGCTAATGTTGGACCTTTGAGCAAGGCTCTTATCCCTCAACCAGGGGCGTTAACTGTTGGCTAATCATCCGAATCTGAGCCCAGATTCTCCTCCATCAAAAAGCTTTTTCAAACGTACTTGTAAATGGACTGTTTCCATGCACCTTTTTCTTGCATGTGAGCGCTAATTGCTTAAAAAATTTGAAAATTGGACAAAAACCTGGATTTATCGGAAAACTTGCCTCGGGTGCTATCACTGTTTTCAGGACTACCAGACTGATAAAATATAAAACTTGTTGGCTAACTCGAGGCTAAGCTAGCTCGGTGTCGCTATCCAAGCAGAGGCAGAACTAAGCTATCACTGTATGGGTTTAGCTGCTACATAGCCCTGCAAAGTGCGTTAGCTGTCCTTATGCTCTGCTCATATCACGTGCGTGAAACTTGGAACTCATATAGACATTTACACATCTTGTTTTCCTGCTCAGCATGAGAGGATGTTAGTGTTTCGGTTTCACAGCCATTATTGGTTTGAATACATAAATAAATAAATCACCGTATAGCCATTGTTTTTTTTTTCCTGACGCTGACTGTGTGAGCTAGCGTTTGGCAGAGATGAGACTCTCGGCCAATAAGACACGAGTATTTCCATGTATTTTCTTGTAAGCCCTGTCTGATTGGTCTTGCCTCTGTTCACTGGAGATATAGAATTACAGGCTGGCTTCTTTTACGGACATTCAGATGTGGAGAATGTTTCGGCGCTAAAGAAAAAATCTTCTGAGCTACAGCCCCGAATACCCAGGCCAGGTTACGGCCCTGTCCTCAACTGCTATACTTTATGATTGTTTAAGAAAAACGACGTTTTATTTATACATGTTGTTTTCCAAACCATGCACCTTAAGTGCAGAAAAAAATGAAGTCTAACTCTGAATGTAAATTAAGGATAATTGAAGTGAGCCCTATCCATTCTTACATTATTGTGACCACCTAAGTGATGGGGTGATAGAAATATCTAGACAGGTCTTTCTGAAGGATAATTATGGCCTTTGTTCAGGGATGGTTCTTGACGTCTCACTGCCGCTCCAATACTATAATTGATTGAATGTCACTTCAGGGTGGTATTATCCACATATTGCTGAGATTGAGATGAATTGTCCCTATGATAATTAAGCCTTTTTACGGGGATGAGCTTGTTCTAACACCTGCCTTGGAGTGGAATCTGCTTAAAGGAAGTCTGTAATTGCATACAATTTGATAAAGTTGTTGTTATATCACACTGCTGTTGAAGTTTAAAATCAGAAGGTGTTGATTGATTTCCTATAACAGAAGCTCTGACAAAAGTTTCGGCAAAAAGGCAAATCACAGGTTCATATTACTGTAATCATTCTAATATGCTCTTGTTTCCATATTAATAGTTAGTTCACAGGGACTCGCATGCTGAATACTCCATGTAATCTAAGATAAATAAGCGAAAATGTGCTGTTGTTTAAAAAGGAAAACATCTAACAGTATAACTGTATGTTGATATGGTGACCACGTTCTGAACACTTTCTGTAGTGGTGTTAGGTGTTTATTTAACATGATGTTCGATGTTTATTGAACATTTTTAGAAGGAGTCTCCAGTGTCAGAACATTTGAAAGTAAAGCTATGCCTTGAACTCTTCAACCATAGGAAAGGAGGATTTTGCACCTTTACAATTTTACCTCACCCTTGTTAAGCGAGGGGATTAGTGTCTACAGCTTTTTTAGTATACGTGATCTCAGGAACTAACTTTTTTTTTTATATTGACCTATAAAGCACTAAACGGTCTCGCGCCACAGTACCTCAGTGAACTACTGGTCTTCTATGATCCACGACGCCTTCTTAGATCAAAAGGTGCAGGCTATTTGTTGGTACCTAGAATAGTGAAGGCAACAGCAGGGGGAACAGCTTTCTCTTGCAAAGTCCCACAGTTATGGAAAAGCCTTCCAATTAGTGTTCGTGACTCAGACACAGTCTCAGTGTTTAAGTCTAGGCTGAAAATGCATTTGTTTACTCAAGCCTACCATGAATAGACTTTCTTTTATGCAAAGTACACAGTCTTATCTATCACAGGATAGTAAGTATACCTAATGATCTCTCCCTCTCTTTACCTCCCTCTCCTTCTCTCCTTCTGTCGAGCCACACATGATATTAAGGAGATACCATTGATCCTGACCTATTCTGATCTCCGGACCTGCCTGATCCATCCTGATGCCCTACCTCTGGATGGAGCTCTCATCAGCTGGAGGCTACAGCCTGGAGATTGCTGAGGATGGTACCGCTTGAAGTACCACGGAAATGGTTTTGGACCTCAATTCCACATGGACGTTCTCGCTGTGGTTGCTGGGACTACGGTTGCTGCGATGGCCTTGGGACTGCAATTACCACATGCAGTTTTGCACTCAGGTCTCCTTTAGTGAACAGTGGACTAGTTCAACAAACAGACTTCATATTAAAACCATAATGAACTTTCTTTTACTCTCACACTATCCATCGTTACCCAGATGAGGACGGGTTCCCTTCTGAGTCTGGTTCCTCTCAAGGTTTCTTCCTCATATCACCTTAGGGAGTTTTTCCTCACCACCATCGCCAATGGCTTGCTCAATAGGGATAAATTCACACACTTAAAATCTGTATCCTGTGTTTAGATGTTTCTGTAAAGCTCCTTTGAGACAATGTCCACTGTTAAAAGCGCTATACAAATAAAATTGAATTGTATTGTTCTGTGTTGGCAAACACATTGGCAAAATGTTGCAGTAGAAGAGAAATAAAACACTTTGGGACACGCTGTTAAAGGACTATAATCCACTTTGTAATGTCAGTAAGTATAATTTTTGAAGTACAAATTATGACAAAGTGCTTGAGGTATTGTATATGTTTAATAAAAAATAAACTTCTCTCTTTCTCTCTCTCTCTCTCTCTCTGATTGCCTCATATTTCACTTTTTATTTCTTTTCAGTCTCATCTGACATTTGAAATTCACTCAATATTCACTGACATTCAAAAAGTTCATAAAAAGCAAAGGGTCAAAGAACAGAAATGCAAAAATGAAATACAATTGCCTTTATTACTTGCAAAGACATACTCCCATTATTTATTTATTTTAAAAAATTTTACCTTTTATACATCTTTTAAAAAATTTATCTTGCATCGAAAAAAAAAAAACTGCATCTAAAATTCATCCTCTGATCCTCTCTGCAACACGTTTTGGTAGAAGTCAACAACAGTCTGATTAACACTTATTTACTTCTTCTATTATTTAGCACCTTTATTCTGTTTGTTGTGAACATTCGGTTGCCATGCTGATCTCGATTTACATTCTGGTGCAGTTACTTTTGTTTCGTGATAAAATTCAGTGTTGTCTCCTAATAATAGTGAGAATTTGTGCATGGCATATTATCACGCAAACCAGGCTGTTGACATACCCAGTTGTGAGAACAGCGAAACCATATTTTCTAATGTTTGGACTTTTATTTTTTCAAAAGCATTTTTGTGAGACCTGGGAAGAGTAATAGTTATATTTTGTTGGGGTCCCCCCCCCCCCCCCCCAAAAAAAAAAAAAAAAAAAAAACCTGCTTGACAAGATTCTTGGAAAAGACATTTTTTAAGTGCATACAGCCAAAACATCCACTTATTTTGCTTTCAGTGTATGGCACATTAAACCTCTTCTATTTGAAATCTTTTGTGATATTTTTCATACTACAGATCACTCTTGTATGGATAGAGGTCTGAATAGTATCGGACAGACTCTGCATTGTATGCATGATGTTTCATATAATATTAGATTTTTCCAAGAGAGAACAAGCTATTGGTTTCTACTCGTGATGGATAGTGACAGAGTGTGAGGGCATGAAATGACCCAGTTTTCAGTTTGCAGAGTCTCTGGGGAAACAAGAAGCTCCACATGAGAATCATAAAGAGAGAGAGAGAGAGAGAGAGAGAGAGAGAGAGAGAGAGAGAGAGAGAGAGAGAGAGAGAGAGAGATTCATCTATGTTTATGCTTCACACAAAGTATTTATATTAAAAAAAATGTCAAATTGATGCTCGATATAGACAGTTATACCACAGCATGGTTGAAGTCTCTAATCTGATTGGTCAGCAGGGCTTCGACAGTAGTTCCGGCTATAACATGAACAATAGGTTTATATTAATGCTCTAATGTTCTAATATGTTGTTGTTTCTATAGTAACAGTTCCTACACAGGGACTTGATTGGTGGACACTCCACGTGATCTAAGACTAATAAAAAACAGATTGTTTTTTGTTCACTCAGTCTTAAATGTTCAGCTGAGTTACAGTGCTCTTAAATCTCAAACGTACCAGTGATTAAGTCAGAAGTATTGTTGTAATATCATAAGGCCTATGCTATTTCGGCACCAAATTGAATACACTGACGCATTCGATTTCAGTAAAAGACAAAACCACCACACAAAACAGAAGACTCGATACTACCGACCTTCACTCAAAAGCCTGGAAGAATAAATCAGTTTTTAAAAAAATGTCTTTTTCTAAAAAATGGATAAGCTGTTCCGTAATCTCAGCTGCAACAGAAAAGTCCTGATGACTTTTATACCTGTGGAATAGTTAATAAGAGCTAGTTAGAAGATCACAGAGCTTCTGAAGTCGAATGGACGCACATGATGTTGGAGATAAACTGTGTCTTGGTGCCATGGTGAGGAGAGATTTAAAAACAAAACACAGTACTGTATTGAAATGCTAGCCAGTGAACGTAGTCTAACGGAAGCAACTGAACATGGGACAGAATTGACTGACAGAGTGCAGTGTAAAGCGGATTACAATAATCAATAAAAGCAGGAATAGCAGTCTCCAGATCTTTGAATGACAAGATCTTTGAATGTGTTTTTGAAGTTTTTATATGTTTATTATTTGCTACCGTATGCTGTCATTTTTTTTCTAGCCTTGTTGTCTTGTTTAGCTCCACACGCATGTTTTGGTCCCTTCAATGGACATGCTGTATGTTGCTTGGACACCTCTCAAGATAGACTATTCTACCTGGCTCTTGTTCATTTGTGTAAAATGTATTTTTCTTCTGTATAGAGGTGGGAATTTTGATGAAACCTGGCAACCCTCCCTAAAAGCTTCCCTGGGCTTGAGTGCAACTTTTTTGGTTTTGTCCAGTAGGATCCTGATGCACATACTGTACATAGTCTGAAGATATCTGACCAGCTTTATATATATATATATATATATATATATATATATATATATATATATATATATATATATATATATATATATACACAGATAGATAGATAGATAGATAGATAGATAGATAGATAGATAGATATATTCTGCCTATTATTTGTATATGTATTCGTATTCATTTTGGACACATTATCTGTTTAATCTGAACAATGTATTCATTCATATTTGGTTACGTCTATAGTATAGGAGGTAAGGCAAATCAGTTTAGAAGCTGGTGTAGCCCTTAGAGGTCTATACCTTTTAATTTTCTGCCCATTTTCAATACACAGATTTAAGAGTCAGTAAAAATGTCTTCATTTCCATAATATATGGTGCTTTATATCACTTTTCCCCAGCGCATATAAATTGATGATGCGTACAAACCTGTTGCTGGCCACAAGGCCATATGAAATACATACGACTGGTCAAAAGGTCTTATTTGAAAGCACTTATATCACTTGCGGCACATTATACAATCTCTTTTTTTCCTTTCTGCTTAACCTTCACTTCTCCCTTGCAACTGTGCCATTTTAAGTATGCTAGACGAGGTTGCTCAGATTTTGGGCCTTGTCTCCAAAAAAGCTAAAATTTTGGACTCGGGGTGTTAGAGTTGCTCTTTTAGCTTCATAAATGCAGATTAAAGTGAATTTTTGCTGCACATTGATCTGCATGTAGCAGATACGGTGTTGCCATTTTTCATGACCATCTGGTGTAAGAGTCGTTTATAAAGGTGTAGATAAAGGTGGGATTAGAATGAACACGTTAGAAAGAGTTATCATTTGTGATATGCAGTCAAATCAGCCATTTTAGAAAATGAGTGTGCACCAGCAGCTTAGCGCAGTGACATTTTCATAATGGAATACGATATTTCACTTATAGATTTCACATTCATATTTTATTTTATATTTACCAAAAAAAGTTTATATATATATATATATATATATATATATATATATATATATATATATATATATATATATATATATATATATATATATATATATATATTTCCCTGTGTGGAAATGCATACAGTGCATGGAGGAGCAATATAGGCTACAGTAGGAATTTAATTTCTTGGCACTATTATACACTTCTATAATATGCTTCTATTGCAATAACTGCTATATCCATATGTGGTATAAAGCTAATCTGCTGAATAAATGGTAAATGGTCTGCACTTACATAGCGCTTTTTTAACCTTAGCGGTTCCAAGGCACTGTACACCGGTTCTCATTCACCCATTCACACACCACTCACACCCCAATGGTAGCTAGCTTACCATCGAGAGCAACATGGGGTCCTGAATACCTGAATAAACAGATGAATACTAAGTTATAGCATGTTATGTTTAAATTTACACCATTGTTAAATTATAATGTTACTCTTCGGCACCTATCTTCTGCACTACCTGTTATATCGGACACTTCCACACTAGAACTGTGTACTGTTCAGCGCTACACTGTCACTTACCGTGCCTATTGTCCTGTTTTAGTAGTATCGTACTGTCCTGTGTTGTTAGAAACATGTTTGCACGTGCACTTTATGTAAAAATGTGTAGATCTTATTTAGTTCTGTGTCGTCTCATGCGGTTAGTGTGTTGTTTTATGTAGCACCGTGGTCCTGGAGGAACGTTGTTTCGTTTCACTGTGTGCTGTACTAGTGTATATGGTTGAAATGAGAAAAAAACCACTTAAACCTGAACTTGAAATGTATTGGGTTGTTGATGCTCTTGGGAAAATTGATGACATCATGAACTTCACTAAGTAGCAGGATAGTGTAGCCTCAAACCTGGTCATTTTTGCCATTTCAGGTTTGGCCATAGATGATTACCTCCAAATCACAGAACTGCTTCAAGGAAACACATAGTCAGTGTTTTGCTCGGACTATATCAGTCTCCAGATTTGAATCCAATTGAGAATCTGAGGTCTGAATTTAAGAGGAAAGTCTACATTCACATATAAACTTCAGAATATAAAGGAGTTTACATTCTACAAATGTCTCCAACCTTGTCAGTCCCTTGCCCCAGTCTTTCACAGTCATTTCAAGGCAGTTAATACATCTTCGTGCTTTTTGGAGACTCTGGTTACGTCTGTCAGGAGGTTCAGACATGGCCATAGACAGGAGCTTTCCACAAGATGATCATATAAACCAAACATACTTCCAAATCAACATGGAAATGGTTAAAGAAAGAATACAGTCTGTGTTTTTACATTGAAAATCTCAGTCTCCAGAATTGAACCTGTGGTGTAAATTGAAGTGTGAACAGATTCTTCTGTAAATGTCTACCACTCTGTTAGGCTCTAGCTCTTGCCTCTCGCCCTGGTCATTTTCTTAGCACTTTATGGTAAATGGTCTGCACTTATATAGCGCTTTTTAACCTTAGCAGTTCTTTACCGGTTCTCGTTCACCCTTTCACACACGCACTCACACACCATGCAAGGCGCTAGTTTGCCATTGTGAGCAACTTGAGGTTCAGTGTTTTCCCAAGAACACTTTAGTATGTGGACCAAGCGGGCCAGGAATTGAACCGCCAACCCTATGACAACCCACTCTACCACCGGAGCCACTTTAGTGTGCCTGATACTTTCAAAATTGCTTGTGGGAAAGGTCGGATCCATTTATTCATGACTCACTAAACAGCGACAACTAATATACCTTTGTGCTTTTTGGAGATTCTGTGTGTATATTTGCTTGCTTCTGCCAGGAGCTTCAGAGTTTTCAACAAGATGAGCCAAACATACTTCTAAATCGGAGTAAAGAAACACAAAGTCAATGTTTTGCAAGGAAATCCTCTGGATTTGAACACGATTGAAAACCAGTGGTGTGAACCGAAGCGGGACATCGACAGAAACATAAAGAACATACAGTATAGAGAAAATCAAACGATGCTGGAAATGTTCTGCCCGGAGGATGGTGTGTCTCCAAACCTTGGTCAACATTTCAAGGTGACTCACCATATGATATCTTTAGAAACTGTTCATTTGCAATTGCTCTATGCAAGAAAACACAGTGGGGGGTAGCATTCCTGACTCACAGATCCAGAGTCCAATAATCCTGGTTCAATCCTGTGCTTGGGTTACTGTCTGTCTGGAGATTCACATGTTCTCTCCATGTCCACATGGGTTGCATTTCAGTTCTCTGACATGCCTAGAGGTCGATTGATGGCTATAAATTGTTCCTAGGTGTAAATTAGTGTCTAATGTGCCCTATGATGGTCCCATCCGGGATGACTTCCCGCTTCATGACCAGTGTTCCTGTGACGTGCTCTGGATCCATGTAACGCTTCATCTCATTCCACACTTTTATAGTTAAGGTTGCCAGTCATTTTGCCAATAATTCTGACATTTAATGACACACTCCCATCTTTTTAGATCGCCGTTTCTAGTCCAGCTGTGTGTATTTGCAACATACACAAGAAATCTAACAACAAGCTCCAGATGAGGAATTTACATCTAAATTACATTTACACTTTAGGTGGAAACATTTTGAGCCCCAGTTCTGGCTACGTACCAGATTTCAAACCATCAGTGAGACAAGCGAGTCTGTTGGGGAAATGTAATTTAGTAGATGAGCAATAGCTGGCTGGTTGGCAGCCGTATGTGCAAATGTTAAGTGTGCCAAATGGAGTTAAAACCATAAAATCATGCATGTGTGTGTGTGTGTGCGTGTGTGTGTGTGCGCGCACTCTTTTGGAAGATGAGGTGGAGGGCTTTCAATCAGAACACAGGGGTACTGTATGCAATGGTAATATATATCGTGAGCGTGATTATTTCGTGTTGCGAGGACTCTTAACATCGGCAAAACAGATGGGTGTGCGACAGTGGATTACATTCAGTAAAGCCTGGAAACAAACTGAGGCTGCTAAGTGATATAGAACTGGAGGAACATGCAAAACACAACAACAACAACAAAAAAAAACAAATCGAAAACGATTGTATCGAATCACATATTGTAGAGGAGGCACAAAGCAATTTTTGATGTCTCCCCACTCAACAAGCTGTGCTCAGATTTCTCTCTTTATGCTAATGCGCTAATGTACAGCAATAAACAGCCTCCCTATCTATCGATTTAAGAGGACGGGAACGGGCGAGTTTAGAGAAATGAACTCGTCTGTTACATGGAGAGCTTCCATCTACTCGAACCTCTTTTCTCTCATTTCTTCTCTCTACTCCATTCATTGCACCAGAAAAAAAAAAGTAAAGTTAACGACCTGCGTCGCGTGATACCATGCCAACACTTAAAATATTGACACCTTACCAAGTAAATTTTGAAAATAAGCAATTTTATCCAACCATGGGATGGAGATGGCTTAAACTGGGACATTAACTACTGATCAGGGAGGCAGCGAGGCAGGCTGTAAAAAAAAAAAAAAAAAAAAAAAAAGCATCTAAATAAATGTACTGAAAATGTTAGACTAAATGAAGCGATTCTACACTCAACTGCAATTGAAAAGCAAATATGTGTTTGTATGAAGTGCCTTTTTTAATCCCAGTCCCAGAGGAATTCCAACCAATCCCGTAGTCATTTTATTATTTTGTTGTTGTTCTTTTACACCAGAAAAAAATTGCAATAAAGTCCTGGAACTGGATTATAGTGCAACATTCCGTCATCACCATCTCTATGTGAAAGACTGCATTCAGTGCCATGGGTTGCATGTTATTTAGCAGGTTTAAAGTGACATCTGACAGATCCAGACTCATTATCAAAGGCTACTGAGGCTTGATTTGATCATGGTGGGGAAAAAAAACAAAACCTCCCAGACACCGGAGTGGAGCCTTCATCCAAGCAAGGACGGTCATTGAGCTATAATAAGGGCTCGGTTCGTGTACATGAGCTTCCATGCTGCGCACTCTCAGTTCCTGGATCGCTGATTTCAGCTGAGGCTCCTGCTTATCCATTATTCTCATTGTTAGCAGTACAGCCTAAAGAAGCATTGATGCTGGAAATGTAATTTGTAGCCTGTGTATGGATGTAAACCGAAAATGACGTTTGAAGTAATCATTGCTGTTTTTTTGTTTTTTTTTAAATCAAACTACAAAAATTGTCTAAAATAACAATGTCCTGAATGAGGTTTTGTTTTAATTATGGAAAATATGACTAGTCAGCTACTTTTGAATGAATGAAATGAATGACAATGCATAGTCTAGTAGGAGATTCCAAAACAAATAAAAGCATATTTCTAGATTTTTTATTTTATTATTATTTTTTTTTAAATAATTTCTTAATTAAAACGATCTTGTAGTATTAGGAGAGTGTTTCGATTCTTTCCGGAAATAAATGCTTGATATTATTAAAGTTATTTGTTAAAAAAACAAGTCACGTTCAAACTTCAAATCAGTAAAAATGTCTAGAAATAGGATTAGTAATCTTAGATCTGTTTTAGAATTATCGGAATATTAGATTAATGCCTACAGTATTTGAGTTTTTGTTTTTGTTTTGTTTGTTTGTTCCGGAGAGACGTCAGCATCCCTGAAGGCTCATCCAGGGCTACAATGGAGATCTGTTTCATGGAGCTGCATAAAGCCTCATTCCAGTTTATCACAGTCGTGTCACATCGATTAGGTCACACTCGAGATTCGATTCTTATTGCCCTCATCCCTTTGCAAAATGGAGGAGTGATCAAAGCGGATTAATGGGCCTATAAATACACAGTGCGAGTGAAAAGAAAAAAAACGGAGCCAGTTGTTTTAAAGCTACAAAGCCACTTTTATTTTCTTTCTCTCGTAATTATTTTATAAACACATTCGGTAAAAATAGGAAAGCTCATTTATCTGTCGAGATGATGTTTTCCAAGGACGGAATATTAGCTGAAATAAGTACGCCTATGTTTAGATTTACAGAATGTCCATGAATTCACAGCTCTACTGTAGATATCATAATTAATCTCATGAGGCGTATGATACAGCGTATGTTCAAATTCAAGCCCTGTGTAGTTATATGAGAAGACCTTTCAGTTTCTGTGATGATCTCTGAGAAATCCAATCATTTCTTTCCAGACGAGGTAACCCTCGAACACAAAAATGGTTTGACGGCTAATTTTATTATATCGTATGGTTTTGGGCCAAATTCGTTCACACAACTCTAAAGTTAACAGGGTTCCAATTGAAACTTGAAAATCGATATTATCTCAGTCTTGTTGCAGTTAAAAATGCTTGGCTTAGCTGCGACGTTTCTCAAAATTTGCGATGAAACTGGAATAGGCAAAATTGCAATTGTTTTGCATGATCTTTCCCGGTGAAGTTTGTTGGTTCATGAGACCTTTTAGCTGTACTTATGTTCGACGCACGTGAATCAAAGGGAGCTTTGGCGGAATGCCCGTCACGCTGATGTCTCATGATGCGTCTTGGGCCAAATCTGTGGTCATTTGGAAAAATTGCAAGCTCCTGCGAATATTACAGAGTTTCCTTGATTCTGCGTTCATTTGTAATCCTGGAGGGAATGTAATATAGGAATCGCCACATGAGCTGTATTGAACTAATAAAGCTGTGACGGAACTGTTATGTAAAGCTATAGCCTGCTAAATATCTTGGCTAATATCTTGTGTTAAATCTCATGCTTTATCTTATGATTGATTGATTGATTGGTTTCTCTGCTGTTAAATGGGTTTTTAAGATTGACAGGTTTACTACCAAGCTATCTAGCAACCATGAGCTACCAAGAAAACGGAAAATCCGTCAGTAGTGGTTATAATCTACCACTACTGTAAATATTTTCCCATAATACCGCACAGTCTGCAAGTATTAGGCTAGTTTGAATATAAAAAAAACTACTCGAATACTTCCAAAAGTATCCTGCATTTTTCTGTCAAAATGAATTATTATTCAAAGTAGCACTTGCAATTTTCGCGGTGGTAATACCGAACTACGTCGCTAAGTTAGCGCTCATCTCACCATGCTTTCTCTCTTACTTTCTCACTGGTTCTCTCTCTCTCTCTCTGCGAAAAGTGATACAGGATTTTCTTTAGTAGCGCCAGGAGTAAGTAATGGCGAACCGAGTCCACAGTAAATCAAAACTGCTCCGCAGCTCAGCTCTAATTACACACCGCAGTTATTGGTGGCAGTTTGTCCTCAGGGCGAGTCCACCATCTCCTCCTCATGGAGTTGGAAATGAAAGTTCACACTCTACTACCTGCACTCAGCTCACTCGCACATATCAGAAACGGCAGAGTGGACAGTATGTGCCGGCACCTGCCACTGCATTTCCTCATGTTTGTCATCTCTGTTTAGACTACATGTACTCATTTTAACTCCTATCTACTGTGACACGGAGTGCTTCTCTCTCTCTCTCTCTCTCTCTCTCTCTCTCTCTCTCGCTCCCATTTTTTCCCAACACCCCTTTAATTTCCCGTTTCGATCTCACGAGACACGAACACAATGGCATGACTCATTTTACATCACATTACAAAAGTATTAACGTGCAAAGGGATGTACATGGGTGATTGGTTATGTAGAATGTTATCAAAGACATGAGACAGTCTCTGTGTATAGACTATGCCTTGTCAAAGAGGGGACAAAATTGCTAAGAGGAAAAAGCTAGCAGGCAAAAAAAGAAAAAGCCAGAAGAAAAACCTGAGCGTGTGTCGGTCAGTGTGACCCTCCATGCTAACAGGATGAGTGATAAAACATGCTGGTTGAACTGATATTTATTTAACTGCAGAAATGTTGGAGTTTTTAACCAATCAGCTAAGCGTATAGGTTTACGGTATACAATTTGGTTATAATGAACTTACAGTGCATGTGCACGACACGCACCCATGCCAAATCGCTGGCCTTGGTTCAAAGTGCTACCTTTGGTGGAAATTTATCACTTTAAGTTTATCGCTGTGAGATCTCTGAGATTCTCTACAGAGAAGCATGGTGGTGGTAGCCTCATGATTGCTTCTCCTCTTTACCTAGTCACTGACTTTTGGTGGATGGCCTCCTCTTGGCAGAGTCACAGTTATTCCATATTCTTTCCACTTTTTTTTTTTTTTGTAGTTTAGTTGTTTTTGTTTTGTTTTTTATTTAATGGTGCTGAAAGTTTGTGTTTTTTTCATAACAGCTCCTTGTTCTTCGCGATGCTGTTTGTTTAGGTGTCTCAACTCTGTGGCCTTCCGGGAACCGGTGCGTTTATATTGTGATCACGTATTTGGTCTGACCTCTGGTTTAGCCGAAAAAGCAGAAAAATATCATTTTCAGGTTTCTCCTGTATCCTCACAGCAAAGGGTCGAAATCAGAAATGCTACAGCTAAACTGTGACTGTTGGCACCCCTGTTGTTTTGCCTTCTCGGACTGCCTACACTTAGAGGCAGAGAAAGGCTCTATATTGTGGATTGAAATGACAGAAATACACTTTTAGAAATATAGTGTAGTTTTAACCTACTCTTTCTACGAGATCATAGCAGGTCGGTCTCTTGATCACTTGCAAAAAGAATATGATGAATAATAAAGGTTATTACTGATCATGTGATATAACTGACGCATTTTTCATACATTCGTGGACGGACGTCCCATCGAGGCCGTATTCCTGCCTCGTACACGGGATAAGCTTCAGATCCACCAGGACCATGACCAGGATAAAGCGCTTACTGAAGATAAAACAAGAAACAGTCATGGTTTTTGGCACTTCTTCTATATTTCCTTTCTGACAAGGCAATCATTTTAGAAGCTGCTTCACTGTCCATCAACTGTTTGGGAGCCTTTTGATCCAAATTTGCATACTGTCTGTATTTCCAGAAAAAAAAAAATAAAAAATCAAATACAGAAAAAAAAAAAAAAACATTTTGTGTTTTAAAAACATATTTCAAATTCACGAAAGAGCAATACACCCCAATCATCATAATAATATCATGCCAATAGGAAATATGAGCAGTTTTGTAACCTATACATATTTCATAAATCAATATACACACACACATACATATACTTATATATATATATATATATATATATATATATATATATATATATATATTCATAAATATTCTTTTCCCCTTGTCAAACGAAAGCACAACGGAAAGCACTGAGGCATTTCCATCATCTGAACTTCAGTGACACTTCTGTCCGTCTCCTATCTAGCGCAGTACTACAGACTCGTCCTCCTCCGGCACATTGGGAATGCTCTTTGTAGGAGAGCTGGAAGGAACTGGTGCTCAGAGTGCTTTCTTCCTTCCCTTCGCAATCTTTCAGAGAATAGACTCACATCCTGCCTGTCCTTTCATGGCCTTCCCTGATTACTGACCCCCTGCTCCTCGCTCACGTTCACTGATCTGGATCCAGCCGGAAAACCGGAGTGAATGTGGTGTGAAATCTGGGGTGCTGAAGGTGCCTAATTTTTCTCTTGAGCTGATGGCAACTCAATTAAAAGGGAACGTAACCGCTAATTAACTTTCAACAGGGGAACGGCGAAGAAAAATGGCTGATCACTCAGAAGCTTGTCTGGGGTTTATACTGTGATTTAATTATTTTGTCAAAATGAAGACATCAAGCTCTGTGTTTGTTTCATAATGCAATTCTAACACATATTGCGCATTCATGATTGAAACGAATTGCTGAATTTGACGTGGCCTCCATCACATAGTAAACAGTTACTGGGTTTAAGATATGTTATTTGTGCTCTTACAGAACTGCAGCTCATTACTGTTTGATAGTTGGATGTCTTATGACACCTTCATGATTTTAAAAATAAATGATCTATGAGGAATAAAACTCTTGTGGGGATGTCCTGTGATAGGAAAAGAATCATCAAAGCGGTGGAGTTACATTTACCAAAGTGAACTTGATGAAATCTTTGAAGTTTTATTCCTCTTATACCACAACAGATTGTCAAGACTAAGATTTTAATCTAGTCGTACATTTTACACCTACGAAACACCATCAAAACAAAACAAAGCACGAAATCCTTTTCCAAGCCAAACCTTTTTTAAACTAGTTAACACTGACATCATTTTACAAACTCTCTGTTGAGACTAAAACCCCATATTTATTGATAAAAAAAAATGCCCAAAAATTCAAATACGAATGGTAATTTCTCTCCAGGAAACCTTCTAAAAAATTATTTTAGGCAAAATCTAAGCCTAGGTCATACCAATGACTTCAATTCCTAGTGCCCCTTGAAAACTCCCAATAAATCAAACATTATGTTCTACTCCACGTCCCAGCAGAACTGCGATCTGAAACAGAATAGCATAGTAGACCTGCTGAGGATCTTTGGGACTGACATAAACCTCTAATCCTGAGATATTTCCTGCACGGATGCAATTTAGGAGACAATGAAGGTTCTGTTATAAATTACTCTCGTGTAATTGGTGTAAGTCTCTGGTGTATTTGGTGTAAATCTCTGACTCCATTGTGATGTAGGCCTTTAAAATCCTGGTATTCAGTGTCCGCCAACATTGTTATCCTTTTAGCAGAAAGGATATAACCTTCATTATTGCAGATTATAGTGCAACAATTCAGTTAACGTTAGCCTCTAATTTAAAAGAAGATTACATTCTGAAATTGAGTACGGTTAAAAATGGTTTTAAACCAAAGGAGAAAAATCCGGTCCTTATTATATGCCGTCTGTAATGAGTTGTTGGACAGACTGCGTGTTCTATGCTTTACAGTAACAGCTGTTGTTCTTCACAACCAATAAAGTCTTCATTCTTTAAGAATGAAAAAATCATGGAAACTACCAAGGGAACCATGGAGAAGAGATCACAGTGCTCATCAGCACCATTATAAAGTTCCTCATTGAGTCATGACAAAGGCAATAAAATCAATTTGATGCCCTCAGCTTGATTGATATAGCACTGGCTCAGAAAGCAAGATTCGTGCTGAGAGGACTTTCTCGACTCCTCTTGTAAGGCTTGAAAAAAATGGTTTGGGTAGTCTGTTAACCAGATAGGTAGTTTCTGAAGTCAGGTTTGTTTACATTGAGGAATGTAGAAAAAAATAAAATAATACATCCTCTCAGAAATCACGGCAGGTTAGCTTCAGCTGGGCAGTTAGCTGGTCTTAGCAGAGAAGCTCATAAACGTTAATGAATGATATAAAATCCTCTTAGAAATCCTGGTAAATTAACTTGGGTTAACAAGATGGAGTATCTCACAAAAGTGAGTGCACCCCTCACATTTTTTGTAAATATTTGATTATATCTTTTCATGTGACAACATCAAACGGAAGGTGGAGCTGCACAAGGTCTCTAACATCCACCAGCTCGGTGATGTCATCATGGAGGAGTGGAAGAGGACTCCAGGGGCAACCTGTGAAGCTCTGGTGAACTCCATGCCCAAGAGGGTTAAAGCAGTGCTGGAAAATAACGGTGGCCACACAAAATATTGACACTTTGGGCCCAATTTGGACATTTTCACTTAGGGGTGTACTCACTTTTGTTGCCAGCGGTTTAGACATTAATGGCTGTGTGTTGAGTTATTTTGAAGGGACATCAAATTTACACTGTCACACAAGCTGTACACTCACTACTTTACATTGTAGCAAAGTGTCATTTCTTCAGTGTCGTCACATGAAAAGATATAATCAAATATTTATAAAAATGTGAGGGGTGTACTCACTTTTGTGAGATACTGTAGCTAGTGTTCAAAGTCAACATTTTTTAAATGGAAGAATATACAGCTGCATCTCAAAAAATATTCTAGATTCATTACACATAGAGTGAAATATTTCAAGCCTTTTTTATTTGAATCTTTTATGATTACGGCGTACAGCTCATTGAAATCAAAAATCTAGTGTCTCAAAGGAACAGAACAGAAATCATGTGAAGTTAGCCTCTCATGACTGGCTAGCTGGCCTTAGCAGAGAAGCTCACGAACATTAATGAATGACATCAAAAGCCTCTCAGTAATCATATCCAATTAGCTTGTGCCAAACAGATAGCTAGGGATTGAAGTCAAGATTATTTACATTTGATGAATATAGCAAAAATCCTCTCAGAAATCATGTGATGTTAGCTTTGCTGGCCAGCTAGCTGGTCTTCGCGGAGAAGCTCATGAACACTAATGTATAGGACATAAAATATTCTTGGAATTCATGGTTTGTTAGCTTGGGCTAACCAAATAGCTAGTGTTAGATGAATAGGAGTTGAAATCCTCTTAGAAAATCTGTCAAGTTAGCTTATATAAGACAGCTGGGTTGATTAGCAGTAAAAATTATGAACATTTATGAACGTGACGTAAAAATCCTGACAGGTTAGCACGTGTTAGCTAACTGGCTAACAAAATCTGATGAAAACACGTGTGTACAGTATATGAATGCTAATTAATTCTTTCTTCCTACGAAAAGACGTCAGTAGATCGTATGTTCATGTTTTCATATGGGAAGGCAAACATGCTTTACATTTTTTTATTTTTTTTCCCATTGGGTATCTGGGGAATTTACACAGAAGATATTACTGATTTAGACTCTAATTAAATATAGCATCTGCCACAAACCAAACACCCATGGTTTCTGCCATATTGAGAAATATCAGCTTTGCATCATGCCCCTGAGATTTCAGAATATTTCATCATTTGAAATGGTGAATACCGCAAGGCGGGGCCATTCATCCGTAAACATGGCGAAAACATGGTTCCATTTAAATATCCACATTCACATCTATGGACCGGAACTGCGATTGTTAAAATACACAAAGTATAAAACACAACAGGGTGTGGTGTTATAGGAAAATAATCAACCACAGGTTGGTGTGATGCAGCCCCGATATGAAGCAGAGTGTTTTCTTCCTAAGAATGCTAATCATTTTTAAGTTATTAATGAAAAACCTTCTTTTAACCATTTACACTTACAGTGCATTTTAATGTTGTAGAACGTCCGTGAAAGTTTCTGCCACCACTTACATTATCTTAGCTACATGTACAATCAGTTATAGCTTCACCAACTTTCCTTTTTACTCTATCCTGAAGTTATGGAGAAAATCACAAAAGCGAAAAAACAAACAATTTTTTTTTTTTTTTTTTAAATGCAGCTTCATATTACCAAGAAGGTAAAAAGTGTAAAGTTCTCACGTGGCAGAAAATTTGCTGATGTAAGCACTGAAAGTGCTTGAACTGGAGACTCCTTCCATAAATGTTAAACATACACTGATAAGCCATAATATTAAAACTACTGGCAGGTGAAGTGAATAACATTGATTATCTCGTTACAGTGGCACCTGTCAAGGGGTGGGATGTATTTATTAGGGAGCATGCGAACAGTCAGTTCTCAAAGTTGACATGTTGGAAGCAGGAAAAATGGGCGAGCGTAAGAATCTGAGCGACTTTGACAAGAGCCAAATTGTGAGGGTTAGACGACCGGGTCGGAGCGTCTACAAAACTGCAGGTCTTGTGGAGAGTTCCCGATACGCAGTGGTTAGTACCTATGAAAAGTGGCTAGAGGAAGGACAAACAGGGAACCGCAAACAGGGTCAGGGGCGCTCAAGGCTCAGTGATGTGTGTAGGAAGCGAAGGCTAGCCCGTCTGGTCCGATCCCATAGAAGAACTACAGTAGCACAAAGTGCTGAAAAAGTTCATGCTGGCCCGATAGAAAGGAGTCCGAACACACAGTGCATCACCTCTGCGAAGCCACAGACCGGACAGAGTGCCCATGCTGACCCCTGTCATTGATCGGACGAACAAGTCTGATCCGTGGAGGCCCCACCTCTCAGCTTCATGCCTCAACGGGTCAGAGCTGTTTTGGCAGCGCAAGGTGGACCTCCACAATATTAGGCAGGTGGTTTTAATCTTATGGCTGATCGATGTCCTTACTGAAAATGTCACCAAATCAACAATTATTCATTGCTCCTTGTTCAATAACACTTTTGCTGATTCATTCATTATTCACTTTTTAGTCATACAAATCCCTGTGAATTAGCTGTTACTATAGAAATAATACTTAAATCAAGCGAATTAATACAAACGTGCAATTTGAATTATCGTCATCACTACTATTATATAAAGCTAATTTTCAAGTCAGATTGGAGTGGGGTAAATATAAAATGAGCTTCCATTAATATAATCAGTGTGGACCCACATCTCCAGCGCCACTTTCGCCTACATCTAATTAGCACCATTAATACACATCTAATGTAATTTAGCTAAAGCAGGAACGTGAAGAAATACTCTGGTGGCATTCAAAGGGATTTCTTTGTCATTTCTGTCTGGCACAAAAGACCAGCAAATGTTTTATTTATGTTTACTTAATTGTACTATTAGATCATCGAAAATGTCAAACTCTGCATTGCTATTATGATTTAATTCTACTACATACTACACATGTAGCTCATATTAATCCCATGAATTTCCATGGTTACCTCCAATATACTTTTATGGCTTCAAGTCATGTTTATTCTGCTTCTATTGCGCTCATGAGATACACAATGCCATTTATATTTACAGCATAAATGCCACTTACTTACATACACACAAAAGTGCTTTTTAGCCTCTATAAAAAAATTTTTTTTTAAAAACCATATCCTCATGTTAACACAAATGTAAAGGCGAATGTCCTTTAAAGGAAGCGTCCATGTTTGTTTGTTTGTTTAAATTATAGTTATTAGCTAACTTGCAAATTGTTGCAACTTACAACACACCATGAATGCAGCATGAGCCCTCACTTCACCTCTTCCTAAAAAGAGCGATGCAGCGGCGCTTTAGTCCTTTAGTCTGTCCAGCTGCCGGATCTCCTTGCTCAAACAGATCAGCTTCCAACACGTTCACTTTCATGCTAATACTCCTTAACACGCTTGGTTTGGCATCTTATAGATCGCTAACTATCTGAGCCATGTCTCTGCTGTAACTCGGTGCAGCTGTGTCATATACAATAGCTGCATCGCATTGTGGGGTTCACGTTGAGTTTGCACTAACATCTCCACTACTCCTACATCGCACGATGCCGAGCGTCAAAAATGGCGAGTGATCAAATAAACAATTTTATCGCTGTATTTTTTTTTTTGTACCAGCGAAATGTGACTGTTACGACTGTTATGTTTGAGTCCGTTGAGATTATTTTCTTCTATTAAACACCGTTGTAACCATTGCACTAGCAATCTTCCTGGGACTGTAGCATGGCAGTTACTGTAACCGTGGGGAAAAGAACAAAAATAAGCTAAGCACTAACGACAGAATCACATATTTTTCATTTATGGACATGTTTAATGTGGACGTTTCGGTTAATACGGTGGCTGTTGGGAAAAAAAAAAAAAAAAGGTTATTGCAACTTCGTTTCTCACAATTGCGACTTCACATATCGCAATTCTGACTTTTTCTTCACGCGATTTAGACATCCACTCGACGCAGTACCTGAAAAGTGACTAACTTCAGGTAACAACCGTGCGCTAGCGTCCGATTTTCCTTGTATTCACTAGCTGATGAGTGTTGTTCTCGCTGTACATGGCCTATTTATAGAGAATGGTTCACGCTTTATCTGTGCAGTCTTTTTAACACACTAAATGTCAAGTGGACGTCTAAATTGTGTGTGTGTGTGTGTGGGGGGGAGGGGGGGTCAGAATTGTGAGATATGAACCCGCAATTGCGAGAAATAACGTCAGAATTGTGAGATATAAACTTGTAATTGCGGGAAATGAAGTCGCGATTACCTTTTGTATTTTTTTTTTTCTTTCCTCGGTGGTGGAACCTGCCTCTCATACTTTGGTGATAAAACGATGTATAAAAAAGAAATTGTGTAAATACGAACTCTGCTAATAGGGTCTGGCTTTTCACCAGTTGCTCTGCATGTTAATGTGAAAGAAGCATCACTGCTTGGAAAGCTGTTGTCAGTGTTGTGCGCTTCTTTCCTCACCTCTAGCTCGGTGTAACTTCTTTGATCCTTTCTTCCGTTTCAGCCCGGCGTAACTGTTGTTCAATTGTTTCCTCGGCTTTGGCTGTGTTTATTGCCGCCGGCTCCCGATCACATTTCTGCTCATCACGTCTGGGCATTACACGCCTACAAGAGCAGAACTAATTCAGTAAGACCTTCCTGTCCACCATCACGCTCGTTACAGTGAAGAAAAGAGAGGTAAATGAAGGGAAAGTGTGTGTGTGTGTGTGTGTGTGTGTGTGTGTGTGTGTGTGTGTGTGTGCATAAAAGTGACCTGATATGAAACGATAACATAGCCAGAGTTGTACTTTCATACTTCATGACATTATCTATCCAGTGTTTTCTTCTGATGCGTACATTATTCTGTGACATCCAGAATGCTCCACTGCTTTCAATCAATCATGTGCATGTTTCCATCTATACGAAAAAGCATCTCTGATCGGGTTTCCCATTCCATTCCAGTCCATACATCCGAACATCCACTCCTCCAACGTGATCTTCTGCAATAAGATCGGCGTGCTGTGAGATTTTGAACGAAGTTAAGGCTATAATGATGTCTCATGTGTTTCAGTATAATGCATGTCTCTTTTGTAAGGGATGTGTTTTTCCTTGCTGTTTGTAACTGGCAGGTTTTAACATTTCAACCTGGTATAGGACGATTATCATTATGCACTGGCATTTGCGGGGCCGTTTCCCGTACGTCCTTTCGGATAATCCGATTTCGTAATAGCTTCCTGTGGAAATGATAAAGTTTTCCTCAGGAAGAAGAAGATTAATGCGCATTTCTAGAGTTCTTGAATTGCTGACGTGTTGTTCAGTGAATCCGGTTCATTATGTAAGGAATGAAACATGCGGGAGTGCTGTTACAGGAAAATAATCAACGACGGGTCGTGTGATAGAGCCTGAGACGAAGCAGCGCTACTATTGCAACTTGAAAGTTGGTTATTTTCCCATAACAGGATGAAAATGTTTTATCCTACTTTTTTTTGACAATTCACACCCACTAGCTGCTAGCTTTCTCTTCTCCTTTGAGCCACTAACCAGGGAGGTTACGTGCTAGCATGCGCTTTCTCCGAGACGCGTAAATAATCTTCCACTGCGTCTTTTTTCTAACTGCTGCATAACAAGCAACACACTCCGAGGAGCTTGCTATCTGGTCTCTACGGCAAACATGAGCTCACAGATGCCCACGATGGTTCTTGTCCCTCTGATTGACAGGTGATGGAGGATGCTATCCCTCCCATTCAGAGATCAGGGCAATTCTGCTCTCGTAGACTCCCAGTCATGGATCGCTGTAGCATCATCAAGATTCTAACTTGTAATCTCTCAGCAATAATGTAACACTTCTAGCTGCGTTTAATATCATGGAACGTCCACAAAACGTGTCCGTTTCTTTCGTCACTTACACCGATGAGCCGTAATATTAAAATGACTTGCCTAATGTTGTGTAGACTCATTGAGGCATGGACTCCACAAGACCTTTGAAGGTGTGCTGTGGTATCTAGCACTGGCGAGGTGGGGTTTCCATGGATGGGACTTTTTTGTCTAGTACATCCCACAGATGCTCGAGTTGATGGAGAATTTGGAGGTCAAGCCAACACATTGAACTCTTTTAGGTACGTGTCAAAGTAACATCCACATGAATGCCAGGACCCAAGGTTTCCCAGAAGAACATTGGCTCCACTGGCTTGCCTTCATCCCATAATGCATCAGTGAGCCTTGTGAGCCCATGACCCTGTCATCAGTTTAGTGATTATCCTTCATTGGACCACTTTTGGTAGGTACTAACCACTGCATACCAAGAAAACACCACAAGACCTGCTGTGTCGTAGACGCTCTGACCCAGTTGTCTAGACACCACAATTTGGCCCTTGTCAAAGTCGCTCAGATCCCTAATCTTGCCCATTTTTCCTGCTTCCGACACAACAACTTTGACAACTGACTGTTCACTTCCTGACTAATATATCCCACCGCTTCCCAGGTGCCACTGTACCGAAATAATCAATGTTATTCACGTCACCTGTCAGTGGTTTTAATGTTATGGCTGATTGGTGTGTTATAGCAGCTACTGTGTAAAATAATCCGTCCCTCACCAGCCTTTCTTATTTCTCTCTGACTAAGGGCTGACACTGGAGACTCCTTCCAGGAAGGCTAAATAAAGATAAACATCTCCTCACAGAATATAAAACGTATATTTATACACCATATCAACAACTGTAACAACAGCTGGAACTACTTTCAGAGCTGCTGTTATAGAAAATGAATCAACACCTTCCCTTCAGTCCAGTCAGAACTGAGCACTCAACAGCACTGTGGTATAAAACCGCATGATCTTTTGTAGACTTCAAATCAGTTTGTGTGTTCGAAACCTGTAAAGTTAAAAGGAAAAATTGTTTGCGTGTTTGAAAAGAGTGTTTGTTTGAGTTTATATGGACATGTCACTCACTTTGAGGGGTCGGTATTACATGCCTAAATGATTGGCAGCTGCTGCTCACCCATGAAGGTCTGCGCGCATGTGTGTGTGTGTGTGTGTGTGTGTGTGTGTGTGTGTAGTTTCTCAAGCATGAGAAAGAAAAAGAGACAGACAGACAGAGAGACCAAACTGTCTGTTAGAAAAAGTTAAATCTGCTAGCAAAGCATGAGAAATATTAGTTTTGTTAATAAGCATTGAAAGTTATGGTTCATTATCCGGAATGAATTAAAATGATACATGAATCTGAACTTTAAATTGCTGCCGAAATCTTATCATGGGAAACACCTTCTGTTCATGACTGACCTTAGTGTTCAGCATATATTTTGCTAGCTAGCAAGCTGGATGCTAGCTATCAGAAAATCTACTATACGCTTTATTCAAAACTCTTGCTAACACATGAGAGAAAACTTGAACAGGTTAGCATTCATGTATTTTCACAATAAAATAATAATTTAGAATCCGAATGAACACACAGTAGAGATTTAGCAGGGCCTTTTCTGAAGGATAAGACTAGCATTAGCGTCAGTGTTAGCAATCATCCACCAGAGAGCTAAGACTACATTTATAAACTAAAGTACCTCACTGTTCTCATGTCCACCGTACGAAATGTATTTCTGTCCTTTCTAAAGTCTGTATTTTTATTTTGGATAGACTTTCAGTCACAGTATAGGATTTATTTTTCTATGTTAGGTTTGGCCATTACTTCCCTTTGTTCTGTACACTATTACGGGACACTGTGATACATTATTAACAACAGCTCTTGCATTAATATCATCTTTTTTTTCTTTTGCATTGTAAAAGTATAAATACACACAGCCTAGGCTACAGTGCTATCTAGAATATCCAGACACACATACGGTTGTGCGCTAATGCTAGGTATAAATCAGGCTCGAAAGACCTGCTGTAAGAAGTTATGTTGGAATTTATGTTCTCTCTAGGCTGCACACAATATATAATAATATTTAATAATAAAAACGATTTTGCAGCAAGCATGACCATGGTTTAAGACTCTTAAAATATGAGGCCCAGAAGGCAAGGGGCTACTATGACAATCTAAGGGCTTTAAGAGAATGAATTTGCAGACAACTGTAAATGGAGTAAAAGTAGATTTAAAAAAAAAAAAAAAAAAAAATTCCAATAAATATTATATTTGCTGCCAAATTGCTGTGGTATTGTGGAATAAAACTTTAGTGAGGAAAAGTAACTCTGCTTTGTATCCGATTGTATACGTCCTGGGTCATTGATTATTTTCCTATATCAGCACCCATCATACATATTCCTGATGTCATATGACAAAACGCCAAATGAAATATTCGTATTTCTCCAGACTTCCACATCTTTAATCAGCACCCTGACTTTTTTTATCACAACTTTTGCCATTTGATATTAAAAAAAATAAAATAAAGAGAATAAATGAGGCATCTATACGCCAAGAAGGTGGAGATGAGGTGGATTGAGAGGCTTGTGGATGTATGTTTAATTAGTTGCTATGCATAAAGAAAATCTGGGCTGGATTTGGTATACACACAGTGTTAGAAAGCCAAATTATCTGTGTGTATGCATTTGTGCTTTATGCACAAGTCTACAGTATTACATGAGGTGCCTGGATTTGATGGATCACTTGTTTACTTCCATTGACAAGCACTGTTTTCTCTCTGCCTTTGGTTGTAATTAATCTACATAATCTAGAGAATTTAGACTTCAAGGTCATAAAATATCAGTGATCGCAGAGCTACACGCTACATCCTGAGCTAATCTGAACTTTACCTCAGAGCTCGGTTGAACTAATTGACCAAATATCGAGTGTTCGTTATTAAAGGATGAGAACAAACACTGTGTGTTAGGAGCTTACCATCAAATCCAGATTCACTGCTAAAAGGCAAATTTCCATTCGTTAATTCACTGTCATCTTAAGTAAGTGCTTTATCCTAGTAAAGGTCGGGGTGGATCCAGAGCCTTGATGGAACACCAATCCATCACAGTGCACCACACATATTCACACGTAGTGTAGATTAGCATAGGTAATCTTCCTACTTGAATGTTTTTGGGAGGTGGGAAGAACCCAGATGAAACCCACACAGAGAGTGATCTGAGCTCTGATGCTTTGGAAGTTGATCTGTTTGAGCAGAATATATATATATATATATATATATATATATATACACAGTGAGGGAAAAAAAGTATTTGATCCCCTGCTGATTTTGTACGTTTGCCCACTGACAAAGAAATGATCAGTCTATAATTTTAATGGTAGATTTATTTGAACAGTGAGAGACAGAATAACAACAAAAAAATCCAGAAAAACGCATGTCAAACATGTTATAAATTGATTTGCATTTTAATGAGGGAAATAAGTATTTGACCCCCTCTCAATCAGAAAGATTTCTGGCTCCCAGGTGTCTTTTATACAGGTAACGAGCTGAGATTAGGAGCACACTCTTAAAGGGAGTGCTCCTAATCTCAGCTTGTTACCTGTATAAAAGACACCTGTCCACAGAAGCAATCAATCAATCAGATTCCAAACTCTCCACCATGGCCAAGACCAAAGAGCTCTCCAAGGATGTCAGGGACAAGATTGTAGACCTACACAAGTCTGGAATGGGCTACAAGACCATTGCCAAGCAGCTTGGTGAGAAGGGGACAACAGTTGGTGCGATTATTCGCAAATGGAAGAAACACAAAAGGACTGTCAATCTCCCTCGGCCTGGGGCTCCATGCAAGATCTCACCTCGTGGAGTTGCATTGATCATGAGAACAGTGAGGAATCAGCCCAGAACTACACGGGAGGATCTTATCAATGATCTCAAGGCAGCTGGGACCATAGTCACCAAGAACACAATTGGTAACACACTACGCCGTGAAGGACTGAAATCCTGCAGCGCGCGCAAGGTCCGCTGCTCAAGAAAGCACATATACATGCCCGTCTGAAGTTTGCCACTGAACATCTGAATGATTCAGAGGACAACTGCGTGAAAGTGTTGTGGTCAGATGAGACCAAAATGGAGCTCTTTGGCATCAACTCAACTCGCCGTGTTTGGAGGAGGAAGAATGCTGCCTATGACTCCAAGAACACCATCCCCACAGTCAAACATGTAGGTGGAAACATTATGCTTTGGGGGTGTTTTTCTGCTAAGGGGACAGGACAACTTCACCGCATCAAAGGGACGATGGACGGGGCCATGTACTGTCAAATCTTGGGTGAGAACCTCCTGCCCTCAGCCAGGGCATTGAAAATGGGTCGTGGATGGGTATTCCAGCATGACAATTACCCAAAACACATGGCCAAGGCAACAAAGGAGTGTCTCGAGAAGAAGCACATTAAGGTCCTGGAGTGGCCTAGGCAGTCTCCAGACCTAAATCCCATAGAAAATCTGTGGAGGGAGCTGAAGGTTCGAGTTGCCAAACGTCAGCCTCGAAACCTTAATGACTTGGAGAAGATCTGCAAAGAGGAGTGGGACAAAATCCCTCCTGAGATGTGTGCAAACCTGGTGGCCAACTACAAGAAACGTCTGACCTCTGTGATTGCCAACGAGGGTTTTTAAACCAAGTACTAAGTCATGTTTTGCAGAGGGGTCAAATACTTATTTCCCTCATTAAAATGCAAATCAATTTATAACATTTTTGACGTGCGTTTTTCTGATTTTTTTGTTGTTATTCTGTCTCTCACTGTTCAAATAAATCTACCATTAAAATTATAGACTGATCATTTCTTTGTCAGTGGGCAAACATACAAAATCAGCAGGTCAAATACTTTTTTCCCTCACTGTATATATATATATATATATTGAACATGTCAACATTTTAAACTTCATTTATGGACTTTAATGTGTGGATTTTTTGAGTTAATACTGATGTCTGGTGAAAATTTAATGTGAATAGTCTCATTGGAAATATATTTACTGAAAAAAAATGTTGACACGTCCAATACTTATTTAGCCCATGTATTTATACGCTACCGGTCAAAGGTTTGTGGACACTCGACTGAAATGGTTCTCATGATGTTAAAAAGCTTTTGATCTGACGGTGTGTGATTAAATGTGTGAAATCGGTGTCGTAGACAAAAATATAACGGGGGAGAGAAAAGGCTAACTGGGCCCAATTTGGACATTTTCACTTAGGGGTGTACTCACTTTTGTTGCCAGCGGTTTAGACATTAATGGCTGTGTGTTGAGTTATTTTGAGGGGACAGCAAATTTACACTGTTACACAAGCTGTACACTCACTACTTTACACTGTAGCAAAGTGTCATTTCTTCAGTGTTCTCACAGGAATACATCTAATATAATATATATAATCAATTATTTACAAAAATGTGAGGGGTGTACTCACTTTTGTGAGATACTGTATATATATATATATATATATATATATATATATATATATATATATATATATATATATATAAATTGTACAATAATAATTGACTGTATTGTAGGTGCTGTATAAACACCATGCTTCAGTTTAACCTTAAATACACCTTAAAACTAGTGAGTAATAAACTGGCAGCTCGGTGCTCCATAAATGGCCATCGGCAGTCCACTTTTATAGCCATTTCAATTAAAGTTCACTGTCAGAGTGAAGTGACTCATTGAACATTAATTTAAAGGTAATTATATAAGAATATGAGAGATGTTTCCCCGTTAAGCAGAAGCATATTGAGCATGTTAAATATGAAAGCGACAGCCCTTGCTTTGTGTTGCATCACTGTGGACCATCTGGAATAGTTTAATAAGGGATTTGGAATTTCACAGATAATGATTAGGTATGTCTCATTCTTAAAACTTTACAAAACTCTCCTAATCTGGTCCTTAAAGATTCCAGCTATGATTTTTTAAATACAACAGACATGAAATGAAAATGTATATTCAGATGAAGGAAAAAAAAAACAGCAGAAACAAAACAAATGAAATATATACTGATCCATCTAAGCACCACGTGGAGAAGAAAAAAGAAAAAAAAAACATTTTACTAACAAATTCTGCAAAGGATTTTGTCTATAAAATTAGATTAAGAGAAGAAATAGCCAATAAATAATTATCGAATAGAGTAATTTTGATTTTTCGAGTAATTTCAGAAATTGCGTGTGGATTAATACAACCAAAGTGCAGGTATTACATTTGTCTAAGCTTCTTTCTGCTCTCTGTAGACAAAATGAAACCCTTTTTGATTGCATTTTAAATATCACAGTCCCCAGGAGTCATACTACCATGTCTTGTTTCACTGGGGAATAAATATGAGGTTGCGCACATAGAGTAAAATATCCCTTTGTCATCCATTACCATAAAAAAAAAAAAACCCTAAGCTCTTTCAACACAAAATAAACAGCTGATTGTTGATCTGCACAAATCTGGAGAACTCAAGAAACATGCTTGAAAAAGTTTCATATTGTGCTATCATGCCAAAGAAAAGTGGACTGATATTTAATACTACAGTCATTTCTTCAAAATAACTCGAATGACTTGCAAACCTTCATAGATATCAGATATTACATTAAACAGCTGAAGCCAGGTTATACGGTATATATTGGATGTGTTTTACCTTCTTGACAATAAAGGTTAATGGTCAGCATGTATAACTTTTAAAAGCTGCTTAGGTCAAAGAGGTCTTTAGAGATGAACAAAGAGTAGCACGTCCATATTCGCTTTTGAACCGAGGAGAAAAAAGTAAAGTTTAGAAGAGAAGGAATGAGTTGAAAAGAGAGGCAAGGAAAGGGGAAGAGGGTAATGGTGATTGATGGCCTCCAGAGCCTCTTGTTCCAAGCACTAGCTTTTATTTTCTCTCTATTCATTTTTCTTTTTAACAGAAAAAGGTGATACGGCACACACTGAGCCGGTGACTCAAACGCACTATCAATTACAAATGAGCTAAGACTTGAACAGTGCCCTAAACAATTGCTAAACAATATGGGGTTCAATTACACATTGCAGTGTGCATACGGTATTACCATCATGTTGTTTTTAATCTTGACCCTTTTGGTTCTCCACAATCGGTGTCTATCAATTATTGCTCACCACTTTACTTAATTCATCCTTATATCTGTTTCATCTATTCGCTTTTTCTGCTGATTTGTTTTAAATACAGAAGCATTAAAGACACAACAGTCCTGAACAGTACCCCTCCAAGCCAACAGAGGTCACCAGAATTCTAACTCAGTTGTTTACAGGTTTAATTCCTGTCTACAGACTATAATAAGCACAAGGTTGTGATTGTCGCTTTGCAAAGTCTTTCCAATTGTCTAAATTGTACTTAATTCCTCGCTATTCCCTGTTTGTCCGGCGATTGAAGCCTGATTGTGGTTGGCCTTTTTCTTGAGTTTTTAACAAACCACTGCAAATGGATCGTCACACCTCTAACGAGCCTGGTTTGTAACAGGGTGTGTTTTGCTTAAATAAAGAATCTTGTTTGAAAATTGAAATTTGCGAAATTGTACTTCTGTACACAGAGGTGTTCAAATAACTTGGTGTTAAATTTAGATTTCTGCCATCCTTTAGGCTGGGACTCGTATTATGGAAATGAGTATAGATTATGAGGGGTGTTTTTTTTTTTTTATATTAAGGGTAAGTAATAACACCGGTGACCTTTCCCAGTGAGCTGTGAAGATATTTAGACATTCTAATTAAAATTCCCAGCCACCGGAAATTCAAATCATGAAAAAAAATAGAAAGGAAAAAGCCAAATTCTCAGCCAGAGTCTCATTATGTTCTTAGTAAGAGCCATTAAACCAGAGCAGGCATACTCAATACAATGCTTATTGAGTAACCAAACTCGATGAACAGATGAGAAACCGTCAAAAGACTCTCCGTGTCGCTGAGTCGTCCTGATTTTCTGCTAGTAATACAGAACGCTGCTCCTTAGAGACATGTCAGTGTCAGTCTGCTCGCAATGTAGATGCCATTTGTTATTTCAGGTCAGCTTGATTTACACACTGTTCATGACCTTATTCGGATCTTGATCTTTTTTAAACCGCTGTTTAGCTGGCTAGGCTAATGTTCGCATTACAAGCCTCATTGCACAATTCACTGCACAATATTTTCCTGAGATCAGATCTGTCTATCGGTATGTGGTTCATATTTGACCTTTCCTCTGAAACATCCGATATCACTTTAGCATGATTACAGTACATATGTCACAAGCAACAAAAAACAAAAGTCTTACATGTAAGTCAGTCCTTCACATGATCAGGTCAAGAAGGCCAGATGGCTAACCGTTGCTGTTTTTGGAGCAATTGCTAGCAGTGCTGCACCGAGTGATGTATATTTCTACAGAAGTGTATTTCTTTGGCATTCGTGTTTCGCCATGCCTTGCTATTTCTTGGGCATGGTTTCATAAATGACTGATTAATTCTCCTAACTATGAAGTAAATCACCTATATCCCCATCCTTCAATTGAATATATTCACCGCTGTTGCTGTCCTCCGTTGTTGTTCGCCATAAGCGTAACAATGGTGAAAAAGCATAGTGTGGTGAAAACAGTAATGTGAAATACTAGAATAGGTATACATCAATGCACTTCCCATCTGGAAGTACATATTTGTCTTAGCAATAACGAGATCCCACATATTAGCACGAAACAAAGAATTACAGCACTACAGTGTACTCAGCATCTTTTAGACCAATTTCGAGAATGGGGACAAAGTGAGCATAATGTAGCAAGGACCTTTGTAATATGGTTACCCACATTGGGTCACTAAAGGAAATTGCTATGGTGGTCTGGAATGAAAGAAAGTAGAACATGGATTTCTGAATTCAGAAAAGCTGAATGAGTAAGGAATAAAACACTTAAGGGTGCACTGGAATAGAAGCAAATTCTCAAGGGTTTGATTCCTTGTACAAGACTGATTTGTTAAAAAATGACATTTTATATGGGTTAAAGAATGGTACTACACTTTTAACTGTTTATAACAGTTTATTTTCAGATCGATAGGCAATAAGAAACTCCAGAGGTTCCAAGATACTGTATCCATCCATTTTCCATACTGCTTATCTTACATAGGGTCACAGGGAGACTATCCAAGGGAACTCAGGGCACGAGGCAGGGGACACCGTGGATGGGATACCAAACCATCTCGGGTCACACACCCATTCACACACTACGGACAGTTTGGAAATGCCAATCAGCCTACATTGCATGTCTTTGGACTGAGGGAGGAAACCAGAGTACCCAGAGGAAACCCCTGAAGCACGGAGAGAACATGCGAATTCCACGTACACAGGGCGGAGACGGGAATCGAATCCCCAGCCCTGGAGGTCACACCTTGCTAACATGCTAACAACTCAGCCATCATGCCCTCGAGGTACTCTATATAATTAAGAAATATTTTCTCCTTGCAACAAATTAAAGGCTGTCTTGAAAAGTCAAATGTGCTTCACAAATTGCCTTTTTTGCGTGCCATTTTTTTTTTTTACCCCCAAAACACCCAATTATTTATAGAAGACCAATCAAAGAAGGCTTAATGATGAGATCATATTTGATTGTTTAAAACAGATTCATTTGCTTTGGGCCTAGAAATTGGATGGAAATGGAGAACGAATTATTAAATATGTAATGTCTCCTCTTTGCAAGCTTAGATTCAGAGTGATCTCTTAGTACAGTTTCGTGAAATGATGGGATGATCAGTTAAACCTGAGAGAGAGAGAGTTGGTTTGTTGATTTGCAATCAAATCTTCATTTACATGTCACTGTACTATGTAATCCTTAATACTTCATACTAGTTTACTTTACAACCAGAGTAAAAAAAACGTTTATGGGTACGTGCATGAGATATATATTCTAAACTAACTTGCTTGTTTTGTTCATTTTGGGGCTAGAATTAATGAAAGATTGACATTAATTGAAAGAATTAATGAAGATTGTCATTACTGCCTGATGAACTAATCTGGATCACTACATGCTGAAGATATGGTGCCTAAAATACTCATTTTAATGATAATTTATTAATCATGTATACATTACAGCGAAATTCTTTTCTTCGCATACCCCAACATGTTAGGGTCAGAGCGCAGGGTCAGCCATGATACAGCGCCCCTGGAGTTAAGGTTCTTGCTCAAGGGCCCAACAGTAGCAGCTTGGCAGTGCTGGGGCTTGAACCGCCAACCTTCTGATCAGTAACCCAGAGCCTTAACCGGCAAGCCACCACTGCCCCCTCTGGAGGCATTATAAAATCTGACAAAACCTGATCTATCGAACCTTTTTTCAATGCCCAATTTTTTCGAGTTAGCTTGAGGTCTTTTGTGGTTTTTGAGAGTCGGAGTGGGAATTTTGTTAAAACCTGGTCAACACACTTGCTGTACCAAACATAGTTGAACAAAGGTACATCTAAAAATGCTCAAACCTTGATGCTAGTGACTGTATGGTATCAACCCTTGGCTTCCTTTTATGGGGTTACTCTATAAATTCACTAGATAATAATCTATAGTATAAGTTAAGCATGATAGCCTCTCAACTTAAATGAATGAACACAAGATACACAGAACTTTATGGTGCATTCTGTAGTATCTTGGCTTTGGCTTAAAAACCCGCCTACAAAGAATCTTTCACAAGCTATAATGTATCCACTGTCACTTCAGATTAGGCTGACATACTGCCTGCTGGTTGTTCTGCAGTGGATGGCTGACATATTTGTCAAGATCTAGATCTTTTTCTCAAGCCAGCATCTTCTCAGTGGGGTTGTAATCAACAAACAGTTTTCCAAGTCAGACATTCAGACAAAACTCAATATGACAACTCTGGAACTGTGTGAGTTTCTCAGATGCTATCAAAAAACACAAACTGTCCCACTAGAGAAGTTTATATAATATGAAGTAGTTTGATACACACTATCAGTTCCAAGAAAGCTGTGCAGGAGATGATACAGGAACAGATCCTTTATGTCATTTTAAAAATCTGCTTATTTGGCACACCTTAAAGTAGGCAAGTGATGCGTTTTTCCATAAAGACATTTTTTTTTAAAAGGAAATATTGATTTGTTTTTAGTTGTTTTTACCACAGAAAGTTTAGAAATGAAGTATTCATGAACCCAGCAGAGTTGACCTGGAAGTACAAGTCAGCTATTATACAGGCTATTTTGGTTAACATGTACTCTAGAACCTTATTCTGTTGAATAAGAGACTTGATTAAATTGGATAAAATATGATGACGTAGGCTTAATGGTTAGCATTTTTGCCTCACACCTCCATGGGGGTTTGAATCCCACCTCCGCCTGTGTGCACAGAGCTTGCATGTTCTCCTCAGGTTTTGAGGGTTTCTTCCAAGTGCCCCGGTTTCCTCCTCCAGTCCAACGACACGCATTGTAGGCTGATTCACATTTCAAAATTGTCCTTAGTGTGTAAATGCATGTGCGATCGTACCCTGCAATGGGTTGGCACCCCGTCCTGTGTGTCCCCCACCCTGTCCCTCGAGTTCCCTGGGATAGGCTCCAGGCTCCCCCATGACCCAGGGCAGGACAAGCAGTATGGAAAATGGATGGATTGACAGATTATCTTCACTACTTACCACAGATCTAGATCTAATTCTTCGTTTTCTCTTCATCTTGTTTACTCTTTCTTTTATCTGGCTTCCAGATAGGTGAGTTCTCTTTATTTTGAAAAGTGTGACCACATGATAGCAAAATTGGGCTGGTTACTGGTATAGCTTAGTACATTACACATCTTAGGCTTTATTGGAGATCTGCACTCAGGGACTCGACATTTTCGTGGACTTAGTGTCAGCCTTCAGGTGACCTCCCCAAACCCAAGCTATCCCCTGCCTTGCCAGTCCTGTTGCAACTCCCCTGTTTTCACATTGCAATTTGTTGCGATTGCGATTCAACAATAATGCTGATATTGGAAAATAGCTGTGTGTAGCTAGCCACCATGCAACACTGTTAAAAGTGTTCTGCTTCTCTGTAGTGGACACATACTTTCACCTAGGTATTTATAGATCACATCCAGAGTGTTGTTGAGTGTTCTACTCCTGGGGGAAGTGAGGGCTATAGTGTGACCTGGCAACGTCCTGTACAAATGGTATGCGATCCTGCACCAGCTTGAACATGGCCTTTGTATCCGATGCCTGCATAATATAAGATGGAGCTCGTTCTACTTCTAGAGATGCCATCCACAGATGGTTAATCCTTCCAATTCAACAGAAGATCTCCCAATCCAGGTTCCACCCTAGGTATAACTGTCACTTTTGATGAAAGAAGATATCCAATAATGTCCGTGGGGATTTTTTCACTTGCTATTCCTTTGCTGTGCCACACTTAAGTGTGAGATAATTCCCACATCACTACATGGAACAATCAAATCCATTTTTTCACTTAAAGCCTCTCACGCTGAGCCAGGCAAATCCTTCTGAGATTCAGTTAAATGATTGCTCTGTGCTCCCTGCGTTTACTTCATGTAAAGATTTCATCTCATTCTTAGCATGATTTATGAGTTTGATCAAACTGCACACGAAACAGTATGAGCTCCCCTGATGAATTCGACTAATCACAAATGCCCCCCGTGACTTACACTTCATAATAGTGAAGAATCAAAGGAGCTTTCTGTAAGAGAAGATTCTATGTGTTCAGTGGGTGAATAAAAAAATGCATTGACTCGAAAACGTACTTGAAAGATCAAAGGGGATGTTTTACACTTCAAGTTTATGGTCCCATAGTCCGGCACCGGGGTCAGAGGCACTCAAGAACTTGTTGTGAAAGGCTTGCTACACTGGGAGAACTTATAATGAGGTCTGCTTCCTTTGCTTCTCCTTGGGTCTTGAAGGTCACACTCCAAACCTCGTCCTGTCCGCAACTACTGTTTCCGAGCTCTGAGGAAATGGATCACTGCATACAAGAACAGATGAAATTTCAAAGAGCAACTGATTTACTAGGGACACAACTGAACGTGAATATAATATTCGGAATGATTAATATAAATACAGACACAAATAAGCTGCGTGTTATTGTTTTTCTTTGGGGGACTTGGGATATGACAAATAAGTTACATAAGTGGGAGGTTTTCACTTTATTGTATATGCAAGCAAGCAGTCAGATTTGAAGCTTGCATAAACAACTCATTTATTAACATAAACATGGCACTGCTTGATGCATTTACAAGGTTCATTCAATCATCCTTAGTAACTGCCTGGTCAATTTCATGGTGGTTTAAACTGGGATACTAGTTTGTTTATAATTAAAGTAATTAAAAATCAGTTTAAAGATGGAATAACATATATGGATTAACTTGCCAAAAGAATACCACCTTTCTCTATGTATGGCTTTCAGAGCCTAACTGGCAGAATTACACTTATTAATGATAAGATAAAACTTTGCAGTCATCATCATTTTCCAAATTGACTCTCAATAACGTTTAACAGCTTGCTGATTAAAAATCCACGCTGAAATGCGGCAAAGTGGTGTGTGGTGACATAGGCCTACTGCAGTTTAGAGCCTTCAGTTAACAGGAATCTATGTTGCGTTGCAGAAACCAAATTTGCATGTAGTTCAGGTGAGGCTCAACATTCACAGAGGCAAGACCAAGGTCATGAAGGTCAATCTGTATGGAACCAGTGAGACTGGCTGGATATAACCATGTGGAGATGTTTACCTACTTGAGTCTACAAGTGAGGTGGGACAGACTCTGATGTGAAGACCAGAATCAGCAAGGCAAGGGTGGTGTTCTTCCAGCTAAAGCGCATCTGGAGCAACACAATCAGTCGTCACACTATGATATGTTTGTTCAACTCCAACATAAAGTCAGTGTTGCTATATAGAGGAGAATCATGGAGAACTATAAAGGCTACCATGAAGGAAATTCAGATGTGGTCCAGAAGTAGAATCAATGCCTGCAGCGCATCCTCAAAATCCACTGGCGCAGAACCGTCATCAATAATGACATCTGGCAGCAGAACAACAAACAGTGCCCCATGGAGGAGGAGATTCTGAGGAGGAGATGGGGGTTTCTTAAATGCAGACTGAGACAGAATGCTCCCAGTATCATCACCAACCAGGCGCTCATATGTTACCCCCAAGGGAAAATAGAATGAGGCCAACCAAGAAACACCTGGAGAAGAGACCTAGATCCAGACACCAAGCGGCGGGGCCTTGAGTGGGTTACAGTGGCCCAGAGCAGGCAGAGCTGGAAGATCATGCCGATGGCCTATGCTCCAGAAAAGGGGTGATAAAGAGAACTATTCGTTGAATTTGCTTATATTCAAGAAATTTTTACTTATTTCACAGTGCAACAACCAAAATTATATGCAAAATGAGATTTAGGATAAAATGACCATATGTAATAAATCATATACTTGCCAGCTACGATTGAGTGAAATTTTGAAATGATTTTATATATCATAAGACAGATGAAGAAAGATGAGCACAGGGTGTATGAGAGTCTGTGTTTACATGCTTACTTGAGCTTAACAGATAAATGCAGACCTTTATTACTGCACTCCCACTTTTCTAGTTTAAAGTTTACCCACTTTATAAAAATAAAAAAAAGGGAAAAGAAAAAAAAAATGCTTTGTAAACTTCTTTTCTGTCATGGCCAATATTTCAACACCATCTAATTAGCTGTCAGCTCACTCTGAACTGGAATTCCATCAACTCCCACCCAGCGGTGGTTTGATCTTCAGTTATGACTTAAAGGAGCTTTATCTCTCTAACAGGCTCGATTTGTAATTCCATCACTCTTTAATGCTCATTTTGCTTCCACAGTTGCGATGGATGATTGCGATTTACACATGTTCCTAAATTAGCATTTCCTACAGTACTTCTGGGCATGATCAGAGCTCGATCTGTTGATGGGTAGTATTAAAATGGAGCTCATGTGACAGTGCATTGCAGTCTTTTATTAGGACATGTCTGAGCTACTGGTAGGGATCGATAGTAATGATCGGACCCTATGCACTCGATAATAAGTTGATGAAATGGACCGGTGGAATGAACATGTGGAAGTAGAACTTGTGTAGATACCCTGCTGCAAGCCTTGAATTAATAGTTAAAACATAAGATATTATTATTGTTAATGGTGCTAACATGGTGTCCTACAAGGTTCTCTTTCAGGCCCCTTTTTATTCACTTGGATGTAATCAAGAAACATACCAAGAACAGGACAGTGGCGGAGACAAGATTAGAATACAAAAATAAAGCACATAAAATAAAAGTACATGCAAGCACTCAAATCTGTGATATGTTCCTTGTGTTGGTTGATCCCAGTAGAGCTTACAATAACATAGATCATGATATTCTTCTGGACAGACTAGAAAATGTTGCTGTCGTTAAATAAATGCTTCTCTCATTTTTGTACTTATTTGACTATTTTATTAGCTTGTAAATGTAAATAATAGCTCCTCTAAGCAAAAGTAAAGTTTGGTGTTCCTCAAGGCTCTGTTCTAAGCCCATTGCGCTTTTCTCTATACACTGATCAGCCATAACATTGAAACCACTGCCAGGTGATGTGAAAAACATTGATTATCTCACTACAGTGGCCATGTCAAGGGGTGGGATATATATTAGGCAGCAAGTGAAGAGTCCATTCTCAAAAGTGTAGTGTTCGATGCATGAAAAATGAGCAAGCGTAAAGATCTGAGCGACATTGAGAAAGGACCAAATTGTGATGGATAGATGATTGGGTCAGAGCATCTCCAAAACAACCGGTCTTGTGGGGTGTTTCAGTTATGCAGTGGTTAGTACTTACCAAAAGTGGTACAAGGAAGGACAGACGATGAACCAGTGACAGGGTCAAGAGTGTGAGTGTATTGCTTAACTGGGGAAGAGATGACCCCAGGATGCAATTTGGGAAGAAGGCAAGCCAGCAGAGTAAGTGTGATGCCCTGGGCAGTGTTCTGCCGGGAAACCTTGGGTCCAGGCATTCATGTGGATGTTAATTTGACATGTACCACCTACCTAAACATTTCTGCAGACCAAGTACACCTCTTCTTGGCAACAGGATTCCCTAATAGCAGTGGTCTCTTTCAGCAGGATAACGCGCCCTGCCTCACTGCAAAAACTGTTCAGGAACGGTTTGAGGAACATCATAAAGAGTTCAATGTGTTGACTCGGCCTCCAAAGTCCCCGGATCTCAATCCGATCAAGCGTCTCTTGGATGTGCTGGACAAACAAGTCTGATCCATAGAGGACTTAAAGGATCTTCTGCTAACGTCTCAGTAACAGATACCACAGCACACCTTCAGAGGTCTTGTGGAGTCCATGCCTCAATGGGTCAGAGCTGTTTTGGCAGCACAAGGGGGACCTACACAATTGGCCAATCGGTATATATGCTACGTACCTCTGGGTACAATTTTTATGGTATTAGCTTCGGTATTAGACAGTAGAACTTACTCCTATGTTAATCTGGCAAGATTCAATTCAGTTTTACTCGTATAGCGGTTTTAACAACCGACATCGTTGTAGAGCAGCTTTATGGAAATCAGGATGTAGCTTGAGATACTCTAAAGGGATCCCATGCAAACAGAACTACGTGTGTTGAAAGTGTGAACAGATTGTGAATAAGAATCCTAGGATGAGTGCAGGACTGTCTTTATGATTGCAGCAGTATCCAAGTATCAACACTGAAGCAAGTAAGAAGTGTGGGTCTTGTATAGCAAGATCTTGTATCTTGGTATCCATGTGAAACCAGCATGATCTGATTCTCCAGTAGTTTAAAAAAGTGTATACTGTGACCAGAGTCTAACTAGAAACTCTGTTAGGTATAACAGGATAATAAAAAGAGAGCTCCACAAGGTATCACAGACCTTGGACCACCTTGGACATCCATCCATCCATTCAACCATTTTCTGTAACGCTTATTCTACGCTGGGTCACGGGAAACCTGGAACCTCTCCCAAGGAACTCGGGGCAGGGGACACCCTGGACGCGGGACCAACTCATCAGAGCACCTTGGACATGTGATTTGGAAATACAATGTAGATTTTCACACATGATACCCAATCATACTAATTATTTTGGCCAAATTCAGAAGCACAGCGCAGCTATGACTGGGTCAAAAGGGATAAGAATTTTCTCAAAAATATAGAAATGATACAGTTGATGAAGTCACCCTAGTGTTGGTCCTTCTGTGAAAACAAAAGGATCCTGTTGTAATAGCTGATGCTGGTTTATCACCTGATTTCAAACTCATTATATACACTTTTCATGATTTGTAATAATTCTTGTAGATGAGTAAATTGTATTGGTTGTAGCTTGTGCATTACCATAAAAAATGTTTTGGCCTTCTAATATTTCATATGTAAATGTGTATGCAGTTTGAGATTTTGAACATCGCATGAAAAGTAAATTAAAATGATTCAAACTGGTATTCTCAGAATGATAAATTGGAAAGAGAAAATTACCATTCATCAGTGAAGAACAAAAATAGCAACTAAAACACAAAAACAGATGATAGAAATAATGAATAATAATAATAATAATAATAATAATAATAATAATAATAATAATAAAAGAGGACTTTTCATTCATGTGCTCTTAATCAAGTAGTAAAAATTAGATGATAATGTAATAATAAAAGTTATGTGATAGAATGCACAAGGATAAAATAAAAGATATATAAAGTAAAATATATTGTAAGTACACGATAAACAGTACAGAAGGATGGATGGATGGATGGATGGATGGATGGATGGATAGATGCATGGATGGATGGATGGATGGATGGATGGATGGATAATGTAATAATAAAAGCTATGTGATAGAATGCACAAGGATGAAATAAAAAATATAAATTAAAATATATTGTAAGTACACGATAAACAGTACAGAAGTATAGATAGATAGATGGATAGATAATATAGACGTACTCATACATGTCCGCAATTCAAAGCAGCGTAACAGCCATATCCACTCTCACATTCCTGAGATAAACAGCACTTATGACATCCAATCAACAGCAACGCCACAGGAGACAGCCACTCCTTCACACTCCTCTGTGCGTGTCTAAGTGTGTGTTCTCACGTCTGCTGTCATGATGACGATAAGTCACCGGTTGTCATCACGTTAACACCTTTCTCGAAAATGCCTTTATTTAATCACGTGATGTAGAACACAATAAAAAAATAAATAAAAATACATAGCATCATCATAGAGCTACATTAACTATAACAACCAATCGTATCCATTTATAGTTTATAGTGGTTCGATTCGGAATCAAAATTGTGTTATTGTAAAAAAATTTTTGTTTGTTTTTTTATAAACACATATATTATATGTGTGGGTTTGTTTTGTTTGTTTTTTACGTTTAATCTAAGCTTTATGTTCAGGTTTTATTGTGTTCTATGTCAAGTTTCAGCATTTCTCAGTTATAAACAATGCACGAAGCATTATAACAGCTTCAACATAGAAAATACAATAAATTCATAGCACATGGATGGAAAAGTTCTCTGTTTTTCAATATTATTTTCCTGCCATTCTGTTTTCTTGAATGAAAAACCGGAAAAAGTCTTGAATGTAAATGATACGGACATTTTCATCAAATGCTGCTTAAAGGCTTCCATTTTGATGAGCAACAGCACTGCAAGTGCGCCCCGGCTTCATAGTAGATTCTGACCTTTCTGGAATGTAACAAACCCAACGACTGAAATAAATCTCCTCAAATATTATTGGGTGGCTATTGTTTTTATTGTCCACTACGTATAAATACATTTCGGTAAGGTGTGATGGTTTAGTGGTTAGAACGTTCGCCTCACACCCCCCGGGGGGTTGGGATTTCAAACCCCGCCTCCGTCTGTACACAAATACTTGATGGAGTCTACGGAGAATGAAAATATAAAGCGTTATACACTGTGTTGCCCTTTTTGCTCTGTTGCTCGTATGGATAATTACCTGAGTGTATGCTTTGCAGTCACAACTCTAAAGTTGCTCGATTCACAGGGAATTCAACCCTTTTATTTGCATCACATTATTCATGTCTTCGGGAGTAATTTAATGATTCCCAATTCATTTAAGTCCAAAAGTCCCGTAACCTCAAACTGACCCTAATTTAGACGAGTGTTAAATTAGGGAAAATTTTGTCGTATGTCGAACCGTATTTTACGTATTTCATGTGCAATCTGTGCGCTCGGTTTGTGGCAGTGTTCTTTACAAAGAATAATTGTGTCACTGACGTCATGTGCAAAACTAGTGGACGTGTAAATGAGGGTTTTTGTTGGGTTTTTTTTTGCACATGCTAATAGTACTTGTTAGCGTCGACGAGTTTTAAAAGTCAAAGAAACTCCCAAAGGAATGAACTGAATCCCAAGTATAACTCTGATTAAAGACTGTGAGCAGACATGAGCGTGGAGGCTCTTAAAGTGGGTTATGCAGGTTCTTGTATTCATTTTCAACCTCAGATTTTTGAAATTCCTTGCGTCTAGACCACCACCTTTATACAGAAGTACTTGCCTAAGCATGAAAGAAAATCATGGATAGAAAATGCTGACTGCAAAACCTAATAGCGTTTCTTTTCATTGCTGTCGAATGTAATATGATGTAACATCAAGCAAGACACAATTTTAAAAAGAATGATAAAAAAAAAAGACTTATATGATGGTTTATGAATGAGAAGACGGCAAGCACTGAAATAAACTATCTATAATCTAACAGAAGTCTTGTATATCACCATGATAGTCCAAGTTGTAATTATCACATTAATCAGTGCCATGTTCCCTGTCCAGGGTGTACCCCGCCTCGTGCCCGACGCTCCCTGGGATAGGCTCCAGGTTTCCCCGTGACCCTGAGAAGGATAAAGCGTTATAGAAGATGGATGGATGGATGGATGGATCAGTGTCATGTTGGTTCACCTGAACAAAATGGCTTCCACATTGTTCAGCAGTTTATAAAATAGCACTCGATCCAGCAACTCCTAATATTTAACCTTTTTTATACCATGTTCCAGCAGTTAATTGTGCATACTTAATGAACTTAATGAAGTCACTAGATACCACGTCTAGCATATGAAATCGTAATGCCTTCCAAAATGGCTTCCACCATCATTATTCATCAGCTTATATAAAATAGCACTCGATCCAGCACCTCCTATTACTTTGCGTTTTAGTTTTTCACCAACAGTTTTTTTTTTTGTGCACAACTTAATGAAGCCACAAAGATCCTAAATCAAGGTCAGGAGATTGTAATGTATGTACGGTATATATCTTATTTAATATTGTTAATCGCAAGAGCCTCTACTTATGCAAAACAAAAATAAAATAAAATAAAAATAAAGCGTGATTAAGTCCTGTGTAACCGAGACACACGTCTGTTTAAGGTAAACTAAACCCTGCGTGCCTACTTTCACATCACGATTTCAAATATGAAACCAAATTTACCGTGGTATTACGTCAATATGTTTAACAATGTTTGAATTATTGGGAAATATTAAAAAAAAAAAAAAAAGTGATAATTAAATCTCATCATTAAGGATTTTGTCTCCAAATGGCAGAAAACAAGCTTTCTTGAATTTAATACCTGCCCTTCAGTCGTATTTACTTGTTCATGCAATCAGCGTTTCTGATCACGTTCAGGCTTAATAAATCACATGGAAGGTGGTAAATTAAACTACTGGCATAGATAACAACCTGTATTTGTGTCCTTGTGTAAAATCGCCCTAATATTCAAGAATATTCAGTGTTTCATTCTTTTATTATGGTTAAAGGAGCTCAAAATCATCAATGAGAAGTGTTTAGAAAAGCATTTTCCAGAGTGGTGGGAAAACACCAAGTGAAGCAGTCAGAGAAAATATCGAAAGTGCTGGCATTTGGCAGCTTGACCCTATTTATCTGAGTTCCTCGTGCTATTTACTTAGAAAAAAGCTCTGTTTGTCCATTCCAAGAAGTGCTTTTTGTTATTATTGTCCATGCCTCTTTGTATTTTGCTGAGAGTTTCTGCAAAGTGACACATTATTTTATTAACGTTATCTGACTTCACTTAACTACACTCACCTCCTTTTGACCTTGCTTTTGAAAGCCCCGGGGATTGAAAAAAAAATAAAAAATCATCAGATCCAGGTCATGGTGCTGCGTAAGCACTTTCTTTCCCGATAATGTATCCCTGATAAACAGTGCAGTACTCCTCTGTTTCCTAAGAGGTACAAAAGAAAAGCATGTTTTTTTTTTTTTTTTTAAAAGCCTTTTTCAATTCAAAACCTTCAGTATATACAACACATTACCTTCTACACCAGATTGTCACGACATCCAACTAGATCCAAATGACACTACGGATTCATGTTATTTAAAAGTGAAAAATAAGAAAGGCTAATATGATGTATAAATCATATATAAGATTGAAACCATTCAAAATAAACCTCTAAAGAGAGTCTAGAATGTTGCCAATGTATTCCAACACGAATAGACCTACTTGGTTCAGTTTAACAGCATCGGCATCCACGCTCATTATTGAACAGCTTATAAAACGCTACTCGATCCGGCACATCCTGTTCGTTTGCATTAAAATGTTTAGGTCATGCACTGCTACCAGTGAACTGTGCACACTACCTGAACCTAATGACATCAGTAAATACTCATTTGAGGTCATGAAATCATAATGTGTCTGCTGGAAATACTATTGGTCCTATGCCCATGGTTTGAAGGATAAGCTGACCAAGCACTCATTTGCTACACTTATAGTACATCTGGCTTTAAGTGTTAAGTGTTATAATGTAATGTTAAACAATTTGCTTATTGAGATAAGAGATGTCTCTGGTTAAGAAGGTTCCTTCTCTGATGTTTTCCGTGTGGAATTTTTATTTTTTTTTTAAAACTTTTCCTAGTATTAATACTATTTTTTAATACCGAGTGTCATATTTGCAGTATGTACTTAATATCAGGCTCAAAATGTTGGCCTTGAGTTCAGACCTCGGTAACGTCTGCAATTTTGATATTAAATCCTTAATCTCGTGCTTATCTCAACTCGGCGCACATCCCTAATAAAGGTATCTGTGTGTATGTGTAAAACACATGCACCATTGACTTTCAAATAAGCAAAGTAAAACGTCTTGTTTATTTTACCCTAATGAATATGCAAATCGAGGTGTACTTTTGTTTGTTTGTTTTTCGGGTCTGCAATCATTTGCAAAATGATTCATTTGTTTTCCCCCGAGCCAATAAGTTATTTTGAGAATGAGGGGGTATTCACACATGGTATACTTAAAAAGCACAGGTATTGTTAATAAGAATAGAAATGAGAAAAGAAATGAGTTCGTAAGAAGCAAGTCTCCATCAGTGCCAGTGTAATCCTTTCAAAGACGAGAGAGCCGATGCGGAAGTGAAACAGACTGTGCACATCTGTTAGCACAGATGAGTTCATGGATCAAGACTCAAACTAGAGTGAAAGGAAACCAGGTTTTGGTGCCAGATGTTTGGGGATTTCACACCAAAAAATAAAAAATAAAATATTGTCATGGTGGAATTGAGTAAAGTTTAACCAGGTAAAACGATTGCTTACGTTTGCTTGCATGACCTGTTTTATTCCTTATGTTTATTTCATTCCTTACATTTCCTTAAATAATCCGCAGCATAGATTTCTCACTTCCACCAAAAAAAAAAAAAAAATCCCCAAAGTGCATATTCACATGCAGTAGATAAAGACGAGTTTGATTTTTTTTTTTTTTTTTTTTTTTTTTTTCCCAACTGTTAAATCCTGCATAAACGCTCTTACTAAATCAGCCTGGACATTTTTAGTAGTAATTCAGGGCCCCTGAGTGATGGAACGTTACAGCTAACTACTGCCTAATATTTTTTTCCGACGCCTTCTTTGCCAAATAGATCCCACTGAGCAGGTTTGAACATGACATTTTAGGGCGTTTTAAATTCATGCAACGTGATTGATCCAGCCTAGCAGGAAGACTCAGTGGAGACACATTTCTGGTTAATGGTCCAATAATAGGGCGTGTAAGAAAGCGTGAATGGAGTAAGAAGCCAGGATCATATCAACCCCCATGACACCACCATGGATAAGGTGTTTCTTTACACAACCAGAAGCTCTAGAGCCAGAAGCTACATACAGTACAGACACAGTAGATCGCTTTATGATACATGTTTATGTTCATCGTGTGATATGAATAAATTCCGATAGGCCTACTCGAATCTTCTCCATATATACAGTATTGTCTGAGCCAAGCATGCGCTGGTTATAATTACCTGGAAGATCCCGGCATTCTCCTTTGCCATTTGGATAGGAAATAGCTCTCACTTATCCATTTTCAAACGAGCCAAGTGAACAAACTCATCCACTCGATTGCAGACATCTGTCATCTGTCATTTTCAAATCGCGACGATCCCACAGCCCTACGTGAGCAAGCCAAGTGAGAAGGATGGCGTACTCTCTCGCCCCTGTCCATCACAGCAACGGAAGCCAATCATGGATATCTGTAAGTTCATGTATGTGGAAGAGGGCAGGTAGGGCTTTCCTCCAAGTGTGTTGAGCTGCAGAAGATTGAAAAGATGCGTTTGGCTGGCTTCATGCGTCATAGAGGAAGCGTTAGCCTCTACCGTCTCTGATTGGTAGCTGATGTATGATAGCAAGAATAGGCCAAATTGGGATGAGGATGTTCTTACGGGCATTGCTTAGGCTGCTGCCAGAATTTCAAACAGGGAAATGCTTTGAATATCCAATAAAATCAAAATATAATGAATTCCACATCTGAGATTCAGGTTAATTTGCATTTAAACAACTGTGTTTTATCTGTTTGTGATATCTGAAGTCTTATCTCTCTGGAATCTCCTGGACTGTAGACTTCTTAATTCCCCTTCCAGACTTTGCCATCAATCACATCAGTGGAGAGAGAGAGAGAGAGAGGGAGAGAGAGAGAGAGAAATTGAGAGAACGACATATACACCCAGAGAGGATGAAATGATGGAGGGAGGCCAAGATTATCGATCTCCCTTGCTGACAGGGATAAATGAAGAAGGATTTGGGGAATAGAATGAGATCTTACAACTATATACTGTCTGTCAGATGGAATGATTTAACCTACTAGATCAACTGTAATCATTTAATGGCACAGAGAGATAAAACTCAGGTTTTATAGAGGACGTCTCAACGCAACAGCAACATTATACAACAAAACTAGTCGTGATCCATGTGTAGAGGAATCATGCAAGGGATTAGAATAGGAGAGGTCTGCGATGTGCCCTGATGTCAAGCTGAATTACTGTTACAATCCCAAGCTTGATTATTTTCCTTTAAAGGGGACCTATTATACAAAATTCACTTTTACATGGTGAACATAAATGTGTCAGAAGTGTGTGTACACAACCAGCCGATAATGGTAAAAATCCACCCAGTCCTTTTTTTATATTCCCCATAAATCATGAACAGTGTCTCAAAATGAGTCATTCTGGTTTTCTCTCCAGTGTGACGTCACGTTGGAACAAACCCCGCCCAGGGACTGTGGCCTCTTAGCGTAGATCCTCCCCTGAGTGAGCTGCACACAGTCTGCCATGTTCTCCGCGCTGGACCAGCTACAGTGGTAAAGAAGAATGTCTCAGCTTTGGAAGTGTTCTGTTGTTGGCTGTAAGAATGAACATAAGAGACTTCATCTACTCCTGGCATCAGAGCCACTGAAGACGCAGTGGAGAAGTTTTATTTTTGAAGCCCCCCAAAAATAGCTAAATTCATAAAAGTTTGTGCGAATCATTTTACACCAGACTGCTTTGTGAGCGAGGGTCAGCAGGATTTGCTGAAAAGTTGATTCTCGAGGATGGATCAGTACCAAGTGTTCATGATCCAGATTTATATATCGTGAATATTTGCAAAATCCCACGGCTAATGCGGCTAAAGTCACCATCGTCTCTGATTGTATTCACGGAGACCAGAGCTATGTCGTCGTCTTTATTTTTAAACCCGAAAACGCTTACTGTCTGTGTAGAATTCATTCATGTAGGGCTGAACACCGGTATTTACAGTGTCAGTCATATTGGTTCGCTTGATTTGTTGTTGCCGTAGTATCCGAAGCACGAGCTGTAAAGGCACAGCCGTCTTCTGGAAAGAGGGCGTGGCCGAGCAGCTCATTTGCATTCAAAGAGACACACAGGAAAACAGCGTGTTTTTGCTTCCACCCAAAAAAGGGGCATTTACGGCATGATATAATAAATGAAATGATCCGTGGGGTCAACTTCACAGACACATTCTGGGGGACACCTGAGACTTATATTACATCTTGTAAAAAGGGGCATAATAGGTCCCCTTTAACAGCAAGTGTTTTATTCCTCTTATACCACAGCAATTCGTCATACTTTTTATCCATTTATAGTTACATTAGTTAATGTTGTGAAACACCCACAAGACAAGTTAGATCCTGTTATCGCTTTAGAGCAGCTGTAAATAGTGGTTCCCTCACCAGCTTATATCTCTCTCTCTCTCTCTCTCTCTCTCCCCCTCTCCCTCTCCCTCTCTCTCCCTCTCCCTCTCTCTCCCTCTCCCTCTCTAACTCTCTCTTCTTAAAGTTATTAAGACCCAAAAAAAAGTGCAGCGTGTTACCAAGAAACTGCAAATCCCTGCAAATTCCTGAAGACTTTCGCATGCTGGAAAACATTACAGGAACAGCTCTGACAATGAAGCCTCCATCTAGAAATGTTTAATATACATGTCTTTACAGAAAGCTTCTCCATGTCAATAATTATACTGTGACTACTGTCGGAACGCCTGTCAGAGCTTCTCTTGTAGATGATTATATCACAGCGTGGTTGAGTTCTCGAATCTGATTGGTCAGAAGGTGTGTATGATTTCTGTATAACAGCACAGCTCGGACAGTAGCTCTGGCTGTAACATGAACGACAGGTTTATATTAATGTGCGTGTTCTAATATGTTATTGTTTCTACAGTATAGTAACAGCTCATACGTAGGGCCTTGTACGGAAGACACTCCACATAATCTAAGATGAATAATAAACATATATTTTTAATTGTTATTAAATAAAGAAAAATGTGCGGTCGTTGACGTGGTGAATTGTTTTGTTATTTGAATAAACATTTATGGAAGTTACAGTGCTTCGCAAAGCTCCCTTGCATGGGAAAGTCTTCAGGACAGAGTTTGAGAGGCTGGTGAGGGAATTATGGTTTATCATTTATCAAATGATAACAGGAACCAGCTTGCCTCATGGATGTTCCACAACATTGAATCTAACTCTAAGCTATTAAACTATTTTAAGTCACATTCATTAATATTTCCAACATTGTAATCATTGATGTATTCTAAGCAGAATAACAGACCATGCGGACCAGACCGTGGGATTTTATAAAATAAGAAAAATAGTAAGTAAGTAAGTAAAATTTATTTATATAGCACGTTTCACACAGCAAAGCTGACCAAACTGCTGCACAGAGTAAGGAAAATAACACAGAAAGAGAATCAGACCAAATAAAAACAGACAATGGACAATAGAAAAAATTGATTAAAAATTTGTTTTAAGCCTTTTTTTAAAAGTGGTAATAGAAGGTGCAAGGTGGATGTCCAGTGGCAGTTGATTCCATAGACGGGGGGCAGCAACAGCAAAAGCTCTATCCCCCTTCGTTTTTAACCGGGAATGAGGGACATGCAAAAGAAACCTATCAGAAGATCTTAGACATCTGTTTGATGAATGTGGTTTAAGAAGATCCTCGAGATAGGAAGGAGCTTGATTATTAAGAGTTTTAAAAACAAACATCAGAATCTTAAACTGAATCCTAAAATGGACCGGGAGCCAGTGAAGCGATGCTAAAATTGGGGTGACACGATCAAACTTCTTTGCCCTGGTCAACAGCCTTGCAGCTGCATTCTGAACCATCTGAAGACGAGCCAGAGATGACTGAGGAAGACCCAAGTATAATGAATTACAGTAATCTAAGCGAGAAGTAACAAAAGCATGAATAACCACCTCCAAATCCTGGAAAGACAAAAATGTTTTGAGTTTCGAAATAATCCGTAGTTGCTAAAAACTAGTCTTAACGACCGAATTTATCTGCTTGGTTAAGCATAATTCTGACTGCAGAATGAAGCCAAGGTTCCGAACCTGGGAAGAAATTGAGGGGAAGTGTTTATGGAGCTCGTTAATGAGACCATCTCTCAATCTCAGGGGGCCAAAAACAATTATTTCAGTTTTGTCTTCATTAAGTCGGACTAAATTATTTGTCAACCATTTTTTAATGTCATCCAGACAGTCCAACAATGGCTGAATGGAGTCACCAGCTTTCAAAGGAATGTACAACTGGGTATCATCAGCATATAAATGAAAAGAGACATTTTGAGCCCTAATAATATTCCCCAACGGCCGCATATATAAATTAAAAAGAAGTGGGCCCAGAATGGAGCCTTGAGGAACACCACTAATAATAGGACTAGAAGAAGAGCAGAAATTACCCAACGCTATCGAGAAAGACCTGTCCTCAAGATATGAGCTGAGCCATTGTAGGGCGGTGCCCTTGATACCAAACAGATGCTCTAAGCGCCAGAGAAGTATGTTATGCTCTACAGTATCAAAGGCAGCTGTAAGATCTAGTGGAATCAACACAGTATTTTTTCCAGCATCCACTGTGAGTAAAACGTCATTGGACACTTTTAACAAAGCAGACTCCGTGCTATGAAAAGCAGTGAAACCAGATTGTAAAGGTTCAAATAACATAGCTGAGTTTAAAAACAGGAGCAATTGAGATTGTATCACTTTCTCAAGCAGCTTTGACAGAAACAGTAGCTTAGAGATAGGCCGATAACTATTAAGGCAACCTTCATCCAAACCCTGTTTCTTAAGCAAAGGTTGAACAATAGCATGCTTAAAACAATTTGGGACCACCCCTGCATCCAAAGAAGAACTTATCAACACTTGGATACTGGGGCCAATTTCAGAAAAGGTTGCTTTCATAAGCACAACGGGAACAACATCAAGTGGCGTGGATGATATTTTCATCTGGTAAACCAGATCACACAGTTCCTTTAGAGAAACGTGTTCAAATTGATTAAGTTAAACCGGTAAAGCCAGTGAATTTGGGGACAGGTCTGATAAATGCGAAGTGAAGGAAGAACGAATGGTAATTACTTTATCAGCAAAAAAAAACTTTAAAAACTTCTCACAAAGTTCAGCCGAGGGTTCCCCATGGAATTGGCAACTCGGATTAATAATTGAATTTATCGTGGTGAATAAGATCTTTGGTCTATGACAGTGTGTAGCGATTAAGTCAGAGAAATACCTAGACCTAGCTGACTTTGCTGCACTCTGAAACTTAAACAAACAATCTTTAAAGATCTGGAAGGACACCGTTAACTGATCACGCTTCCATCTCCGCTCAGCTCTACGACAAGCCTGTCTGAGAGAACGAGTATTATCGTCCAGCCAGTAATAAGATTTACGATTTGGTTGTTTCCGTTTAAAAGGGGCAATGGAGTCTAAAATATTGGAGCGAAATGAGTATAATAAGACAATCAAATCATCAGGGCCAGAAGAAGACTCTGCAGCACTCAAGATAGATGTTTCAACAGCATTAGCTAGAAAACTTTCACTAAACTGAGAGGCAGTGAGTGAATTAATACAACGAGAATAATATCCTGAAGGCCTAGTCATAACGGCAGAGTTGGCAGCAGGGACCTTAAAAACAATGGGCTTGTGATCAGAGAAGGAAGCATCTTCAACATTAACATCATCAACAGCGGTTCCATATGACAATATAAGGTCTAGTGCATGACCAAGGACATGAGTTGCCTGATTTATGTGTTGAATAAAACCAAATGAATCCAAGATATTACAAAATTCAGTAACCAAGGGTTGACCAGGGCAGCGGACATGCACATTAAAATCACCCAATAATAACAAACGATCATAATCCACTTCATGGGCGTAAAAGCCTCTGCCATATCACTTGACCCCTGTGTGGATAATTTCATATAGGAATATAATAATTTTGTATCATTGCCTCTCAAAAAATTGGAGAAATGTTCATTGTTGCCATACGGCAACACAATGCAGTAAAAGTATATTTACTGCCATAAGTACACCTATATATTGTTTATTGTAATTTTAGAGATATTTCTTTATTTTAGTTAAATGTTCAGTTGCGCTTCTTCTCTTTGAAGTAAACTGAACCTGTCCTAGACAATATAGAGACGTAAAATACCCGTGGTTCTGAATGTTGATATTTGTTAAGATTCATTGCCTCGGTGTTATCTACAGTCCACCAGGTCAGATGGGAAGCGTTCTTCCATCCCAGAAATATATAAATCAAATCTGTGTGTGTGGCTGTGTGTGTGTGTGTGTGTGTGTGTGTGTGTGTGTGTGTGTGTGTGTGTGTACTATTTTTTTTTTTCTTCTTCATCGCAGTTATCTGTTGGGGCAAATCCCTGCCATGTGCCCTGCTATTACCAATATATTTATTATACTATTACGTTTCAGTTGTATCATTTGTACTATAAGTAATGGGCCTATCATTTCTGTAGATTAATACTTACTCAAAGTCTCATTTATAATCATATTTGTTTCTCCTACAACTTTCTAGAATTCAGTGATCAATTAATTTGTCCAACATCTTACCGCCTGGATTGTAATTCTGCCTCAAGTCACTTTGCTTCAAAGTATTTGCCAATTTAAATGTAAACGTACCGTAAATGCAAATGAATGTAACGCAGTGTTTCGTGGGTTGTGTATTTACAGGAATAACTATGAATTATAGATTCTTGTAAACATGCAGCAGTAGAGTTACATCATTGTCAGGGATGATGAATTTCATGGCAGATTAATCAGTACATTCTCCTCCCTCCACCCAGACCCCCCACCCCCCCAACCCCCTTTGACGTGCACATTTTACTTTGATATACGATAGCTATGGATCTCATACGAACAGCGAAGTTTGTAATAAACAACTTCAGGCAGCATGCCAGGTCCTTTCATTATTCAAAGACGTGCTCGTTAATAATTGCAGAAAATATCTGAGTTCACAAGTGCCATTCTTTAAGATTATTGAGCTTCTGCTACACTTTTGTCTTTTATTTGACAAGTGAGCAAACTCATTTTCTTGTCAATGGCTCGTAATAGATTGCGAACTGTCTGGTTTCAGTGTTTGGGTTGTTTATTTATCTTAATTGCGCTGTAATTTGAATGAGATCATTAAGGATGGCACCATGGGTGGGTGGTGTAAATACAGGATCGGTGTAAACATGTGAAATGTGTTTATGTAAGAACTAATATGTAATTATTTCTTGCTTTTCACAAAATGACGGGCGTAAACTTTGTTCTGATTAGACATGGCTAGGCGTGATATTTTAGGTAGGACGGCTCAAATTAATATCTATCAATATCTGGAAAATGAACCTATTACGGATGATATATACTGCATTAAATCACGAGGTCTCATCAGTGACATAGTAAGAGTGATGTGGGGGAAAATATCATATACACACAACATCTTCATAATGTTCTACGGGTTTTGTTCTGGGTTTTTATTTTTTTCTCCAAATACCAAAAAACAAAAACAAAAAACTTCCAGTTCTGTCATTTGTTCTTTTGTGTACGTGTTTGTACTTGTGCTTATTCTACTTTCTTTTAGTTTTGAGGCATTTTGGGAGATGCGTTTAGTTTGACTTTATAAATAGCACGTATTATTATGCATTAAAGTTATTATTAAATATATTTGTGTATTATATGTTTTTTTTTTCCCCCTTTTTGGTGCAAGAGTCAAAAAAACTTCCTGTGTATAGAGGGTGTGCAAACTGAAACACCTCGTTGATGAGAGAAATCAGAGGAGAACGACCAGAGAATGGTTTCAGCTGAGCAGACGTCTATAGAAGGTTAGAGAAAAAATGACCTGGACTTTTTCCAGTCTTCAACTGTCTAGTTCGGATGAGTCTCTGCCCATGATAGCCTCAGATTCTTGTTGTTGGCGGACAGGAGTGGAATCTGATGTGGTCTTCTGCTGTTGTAGCTCATCCACCTCAAAGTTTGATGTTTTGTGCTCATGCTGAGATGCTTTTCTGCTCACCACAGGTGTAAAGAGTGATTGTTTAATTTACTATACACGTCCTGCCAGCTTCCTTCCAACCAACCTGGCCATTTTCCTCTGCGAGAGGTTTCCACTCACAGAACTGGCACTAACTCAGTGTTTTTCACACCATTCTGTCTAAACTCGAGAGGCTGTTGAGTGTGAAATTCCCAGGAGATCAACAATTTCTGAAATACTCAAACCAACCCATCTGCCACCAAGAACCATGTCGTGGTTAAAGTCACAGAGATCACACTATTTCCCCATTCTGACATTTGATGTGAACATTAACTGAAGCTCTTGACCTGTATCTGCATGATTGTATACGTTATGCTGCTGCCACATTATTGGCTGATTAGATAACTGCATGAATGTGCAGGTGTATATGAGTTCTATATATGGGTATATACATATATATATACATATACATATACATATATATATATATATATATATTTGAGTATATTTGAGTGTAAGGGTGGTGGTCTCTAGACACTGTTGAAAAACTCCAACAAGGATGCTTCTATTCAAGAAAAAATTAATGAATTCCAAAGCCATATTAGATTTCCACTACGTGACTGATAAAAAGTTTGCTAACCAAACTGATGTCAGGGGCCCTCTGTGTTAAAAATTGGACTGATGGCAGGTTCTGTCATATAGGTCTGAATCCCGATAATAAAACAGGGACTCATCTCTCCAGGCCAGTTCCAGGAATGATGGATGGGAGACATGATGTGCATTAATAATGGATGTGAAAGAAGAAAATCATAATAGAAAAAAAAAATAAATAAAAAAAAAAAAAAATAAGACATGGCTCATGAAGTGGGAGAGAGAAAGAGAGAGAACATACTGATGAATGAGTTTCACTAGTGTTCGAATGTAGCTGTGGGCCAAACACAGAGTAGCACACAGGTCGATGTTATTAATGTGTTCCATCATACTGTTCCAAGACACTACAATGAACAAGCTATCTTTTCTAGAAATGAAGTTCTTGGTTAACAATGAACGAGCCCAGCTAGAATTAACTTAATCCTTTTGGAAGAAATGGACATTTAATATCGCCACAGCGTGCAGATATTTGCCATTAAAAAAGCCGAGCTAAGCAGCTAGGGACCTTGGATTAATGGTCGGATAGTATCAGCTAATCGATGGAGCATATCATCACAGATAATGTGTGCAGATGTTGGCCGGAGTCACTTTCTAAATCATCCAAACGGACGACTGATAACAGCGCTTGTCAGAAACCATCAGAGGGCATTCGGGATTAATTACGGCTTTCCGGCCCATCGCGTTCCACGTTCGTTTTTATCCGGTGAATCTTTTTCTGAAATAGATCTCATAATCAATTATTGGTCTCTGTGGATTTTTAATAGGTGGGACAATATGAATGTGATTAATGTTCGAAATAAGGAACAGGTCGGGGCCGTTGGCAGATGGGGTTCTTGTGCTCGTGAGTTAAAGCTGGACAGAAGTATAAGATTGAGTGCAGAGGTCTTCATTCTCCTTGCAGCATTTGACCATGCTCATTAGCCCTGGTCAGTTTCAACCCAGGAGCTGAACAGTGTATCTCTCTCTCTCTCTCTCTCTCTCTCTCTCTCTCTCTCTCTCTCTCTGCTGGAGAATGTCACACTCCACTGCCTCTGATCCTGAAGGCGCAGGTTTCCCAAATTGTTTGTACTGACTCAGAGAGCTCTATAGTAGGGAATAAAAAGGGACTATAGGACCATTTTCTAGATTTCCGTAATCTCTAATGAGCAGCGGTGACGAGGGAAATCTCCCGGAGATGACATGACGATCTGAAGAAACCTTGACACAAAAGGGTGGCACTAAATAGTGAGATTATATCCAGTGATTATATCCAGTGATTATATCCAGACTTTATTCCTCTTCTACATCTGTATACTATAAAGTCAAAGAGTAATAAGTGTGTTGAAATGATGTTTAACATGAGCAGGTTGTGAATGAGTCCTAGGATCAGCAGAGGTCAGTATTTATGATTACACGTTTAGAACAGCGGTCCGTAGGTACAAATTTACAGTGTTTTCCGAAGAGATTATAACTAAAAAAAAAAAATCATCATTGAATACACCATACTCTTTTCGTTTTTAATAAGCAAGTCAGTATTTATAGCAGCATTAAGTCAGGAAATGTTGTTCGAGTGAACCTTTTTTTCTTTCTTTCTTTCTTTCTTTACATTAGTTGCTTTTTAATTTCCTTTAATGAGATGTATGTGTATACAGTGGTTAAGTTGTATAAAAATCCTTGATTCAAAGGTCTGTATGGAGTTCTATTTAGGTGTGACAGGGGAAAATGAGCTTTTCTAAGTAGTATAGATATAAAACATGCAAGCCGGTTAGTGTGAAGGCCACTTGTGCTTTTACATTTACTTTACATACATATTTGTAAATGAAATATCAATAACACACAAATGCAGACATCAGACATCCCACCCGCACATTGATAGCGGCTCCCTGACGCCCGCAAACGATATACAATATCCCAGAAATCGTTTTTTTTTTTTTTTTTTTTTTTTTTGAGACAGAGCGAGCGAGAGGCCAGAGAATTTCTAACAGTAGACGGGCTCTGGAGAGACGGAGAGAGTGAGTGATAAGACGCAGCAGGAGAGTCCTGATTGGTCTCTCTTTCTGATACCTAGACCTATCAGTTTTCTCTGCGGGTCGGGCTTTACAGTCAACCTCTCTCTCATCTCAGTTCATCCATCAGTTCAGTTCAGTTCAGTAACACCTGCAGTGCTAATAAATAAACAAAATAAATAAATAATACAAAATGCACCTCATCCCAGACTACACTAAAGTGTGCCCCTGCTTAATCGGGGTCAAAAACGAATGACCGTTTTGTTAGCCGCACTGTTTTCGACAGCGACTTTTTGATGGCCCATGGTGGGTTAAATGATTGTAAAAGACGTTGAGGTGAGTTGAACAGTTAACAGCATTGTCATTAGCATAGCAAAGGTTATTTAAACTAGCTGGCTAGCTGATAAGG